>NW_027271369.1:4390000-4505427 GCF_040938485.1 Diadema antillarum | reverse complement strand
CCCCCCCCCCCCCCCCCCATGTTCGAAACCGTTGGCGCCCTCTTTTGATCCAGTCGGCAATCGCTTCAGAACGAAAGAAATTGCAGCCGCTGCAAAGTGTAACATTTTGCCTGCTAAATCCACACAAAATGACATGTGTGAACACAATAAACATTGTCATTTTGTCCGCGTCATCATTACGTTTTGTTCTTATCTTGTTTGATTTGGTTTTTCTGTGCCCCCTCCCCCCCCCCCCCCCGCCCCGTATGTTCGAAACCGTTGGCGCCCTCTTTTGATCATATTAGCGATCGCTTCAGAACGAAAGAAATTGCAGGCTGAAGAAAACTCCAGCGTTTCCTTTGCAATAATACAAGAAAGTTGACTCTCTATAACTTATATATGCCTCTCTACAACTTATATACTCCTCTCTCCAACTTACAATCCCATATGCCTTTTATCAGTTAGCAACCATAATTGCAATGATACAAGAATTGTGACTCTATAACTTTAATGCCTCTCTACAACTTATATATGCCTCTCTCCAACTTACATAATATTGCCTTTTATCAATTAGCAACCATATTATTATTGAGAATTATACGATATCACTATTTGCCAACCTAAGTCTAAAATAAAAGGAGCTCACTCGCTGCGCTCGCTTGCACTAACTCTTATGCTTTGTGATTTTTTTTTCAGTTTGTCAGTATACATGTATATCACCATTCATAAATCCAGCCGGACCAGCCATCATATCATAATGTTAATAATTGCTTGAATTATCAACCATATATTGAGGAGAATCTCGTACTTCCTATGATTATACGAACATGCTCAGAAAATGCTCACACTAATTTGTAAGCATTTGGATTCAATTGTCGCATGATCTGTTATTTTGTATACATGGCAAGCCACCATATAACAGTGTACCAGCATTGTATGATTTACAAGTACAACGAACTATGAGATAAGTGCAATGTTTCCTACACAGAAATATACAAATTTCGGCTCACTCGCTCGTACTAATTTAGAGTATTTTTTCAAGCCCTCAATTTGTTGGTATAAATCGTTATCTCTAAGGCCGTCACTATATTTTGATTAGAATTGTAAGATTTAATAACCAAAAAATGACAAGAATTCCATGTTTTGTAAGCTGAAATACACAAATTTTCGGCTCGCTCGCTGCGCTCATTCGCCAAAATTTATCAAAATTTATCAGATTTAAATCACCCTCAAAAGACCCCCTGTAAGTGCTTGAAGAAGCATAATAACAATGTGGACTTTTTTAAAGTCCCTACCGGGATGGGGATGGGGTTGGGGTTGAACAGTTTTTTCAGAAAATAGGGGCGCAATTTTCGCTTGCCCCGGGCGCCGTTTTCCCTAGATACGCCACTGCAGCTAGTGCAGCTGAATGTGTGCTATCCAACCATCTCCTCAGATGGAAAGTGACACGAATAAACAAACAAACAAGCAAACTCATAGGCCTAATAAATCAGGTGGAGCATCTATCAACTACGCAACCGCTGCGCCCTAAGATACTTTTAAGCCTGTCATATTTCCGATGTGATAGGAGGTTGAATGTTTACGTTGCTGGTGCTTCTTGTTGTTTTTGCTGTTATTGTTATTGTTATTGTTATTGTTATTGTTATTGTCATTGTTGTTATTGTCGTTGTTGTTGTTGCTGCTGTTGTTGCTGCTGCTGTTGTTAGGACGAAATTGAGCTCGCATTAATAGAATCTCGGACATGGCGCGCTGCTCTGAAAATAATGTCATAGCTGCTGTCATGGCTGATAACAAATGGAATTCTAAAGTGATTGATGACATATTAGATTTACTAGAGAGAGAAAAAAAAAACGGGATTTAGTTTAACGAGCCACAGCTTATTGCGCTATTTGAGCTGGTATCAAGACCAGAGCTGTTCGTGGTAACCTCATATCTCATTTGAGAGATACTGAGGGACGGATAGGTCGTGGTTATCTACTCAGAAGATTGATGGCAGTTTGTCCTTTTCCTTTGTCCACTATAGAGAACGAGATTCACTCGATGGGAATAGACCACGAATGAATTCACTGCATTTACCGTAATCCATTTTGGTATGTGTGGAGTGTATTCACGCAAATAGTAAGTGGTATACATCTTAACGTGCTGGACCTCACACAATAATTTATCTTTAATTATATATATATTTTTTAAAAACCTCAACAGACACTTAAGCAAATAGAAATGGAGAGAGGTAAGGCGAAAGGAAGAAATGATGCATGCTTTATGTAATTGCTAACATGGTTATAATTCGCCATTTTATTACTTTGACTTTGACCACTGGGCTCCAATCGAAACAATTGAAGAAGTGGATAATGATTATGGACATAGAATAATGCAGTGTGTTACCATCTACCTAAGATGAACAGTTTCAAGTTGGCCCAATCGTCTCTTTATTCTTTTGCTACAAAAATGTCATCTGTTGCTAACTATTACTTATAATACCCGACAGTATGAATGCAATATAGTAGCATTGAAATTTAAATCTTACTTCAGGGGAATATGGGGAATACCAGTGCTTTTATTAAAGAGTATGTAACGTGTTTGCATCCAAAGCAGTTCAACCGTATAAAGAAAAATAACATGTTTACATGTGAAACATATTGCCAGATATAGTAGTCAGTAATAATGACAATACCCATGATACACACACACCCACACACACACACACACACACACACACACACACACGCATATATATATATATATATATATATATATATATATATATATACATATATATTCATACCAGGAACTATGCAAGTAAAGATATTGTTCCAATCCCTAACCACCTATACATCTATGTGATCCCCTGATAAGCGTCCTGCTGATGTGGGTGTATTTTATTCTTTATTCAGATTTCGTTCAATGATATAGAATCACATTGACAACGAAACAATAACAAAAGATCTGAATGCATACATGCACAGCGAGAAATTACACAGACGCACCCAAAGGTGTTGGATTGAGCACATTGTTAACTGGCGCCACCTTCGAACGAAATGAATGTTAACTTTCAAATGGAAATAATGGCAGAAGTGTGGATAAGGGTTCTGTACATAATGGCTCGCTGTGGAGAAATAAAGAGTCTGTAAATGTGATCAATCACCAAATGAACAGTGGGTTGTGTGTTTTTTTTTAGGGAGTTATAATGGGGAATTGCCTCTGCAATCTACGAGCCTTGGTTTCTCATGTTAGCCAACTTATTTACAACTTCTTTTTCCTTAATGACAAATCATCAAGAATATATACTGTATTATTAAACAGATCCAGTATCTGCGTGACACAGATGCGTGTGCATTAGGTCTTGTCAACATTAAAAAAAAAACCTCAAATCAATATTTTGCAGCATATATTGCTAATCAACATCGTCAGCAAAGCTAATCTCGTCAACATTTAAGCCATTCTTGTGAATATCGTGTAATGTAATCTTACGAACAATTAAACATGATAACACCAAGCATCTGACCAGTGCACCATTATCTATTGTATGTTTTTCTAGAAATATATTTTCTACTGCCTCATCATGGACTGAAAACCACGGTATATTTCATGAAAGAGGTAGATCTTTTGTGATTTCGTGCAGCTCTATAAATTCGCTAAGTTGATCCCTCAAACCAGTACATAGATAAAACATATGTTTTGACTAGTGATTCACTGGAAAGTGCACATATTCTGGCATCTCAGATATCCTCGATTAAAGTGTATTATCACTTTTACAGGTCGACGCTTGAATTACACTTACACTGTGTCCAGACTGTCATGAATATGTAAATGTGCAAATTAATGTTTGCATGATTCGTTCAGGACACCCACTAGGTGGGAAGCTTCCAGAGTTTCTAGATTGCAGACACATGGCGTAAAGTTGGCCCCTGTTGATTCCTCATAAATTGGTAGTGATAAAATAGCTTTCTTGTTGCTTGGTGTCACTGAATGACGCATGTAATGTTGATTGCCAACATCTCCTCCTCGAGGCTAAAGACACACAGGCAAATTTGCCAATGTATTTACTATTGACGCACGTATTGAAACATTCTTTATTTTTAAATTCGACACTCACTCAAAGTTTCAACGTTGTGCATTCCCATAGGAGTATTTTGCTGACATACTGCGCGTGGAAACCTGCGTCGTCCGATTCGTGGAACTCGTAATGTACTTAAATAATTACGTAATGTTTACTCGCATTGTGACTCCAAGGATATACAAGAGAGTATCATGTTGCTTGTATATTTGCTTCTGAGAGAAATGAATGCATGTAATGCAAAGAAGGACAAGATGCAGCAGAAACATGGGGGGGGGGGGGGGTAACAGAATAACGAACACACTCTAATTGGAAGACGTGAAAATCGGAGAAAATCATTTTTGTCCTCTCTCCCATTTTCCTCTCTCTCAATTGCTCTCCCAGAATTCCCCTCTCTCTCTCCCTCTGCGTGTCTTACTCGCCTTTTATTTTTCTTTTCTTTTTTACAAAAAAAAATAAATGTATCGAGAAAAGGTAAAATGTGCTACGGTAATTGAGCAACTGCGAGGAGTCAGCTGGGTAAAGGATAACTGATGGCTAGCCTCTTCGTCGCCAATATGCAAACAATGAAATCTCACCCGTTGTCTTTTTGGTCTCTTCCTCTCCCGAATAGAATGACGAGGGGAAGAAGTGAGAGAAAAGTGAATATATTAAAGCCGACAGTGTCGAGGAAGAAAAACGAAATGCGACACGTTCGATACCCAGAAGCATGCTTTCACATCATTACTCACACGAAGGACAGAGTGAGAGAGTTTGAGAGAGATACGGGAGGGGGAGATAGAGAGAAAGGGAGAAGTGGAGCATAAAAGGAAATTCGGAAGGGAAAAGAGACGCCTTTAACCTTGGTTTAGGAGCGAAAGGATTAAGCAAGCATGATTAGCACTGCGTGTATGACAGGCGCCCCCCCACCAAGGTTTATTGATCTTAACACCCTCTGTGTCATTCCAAACCTTCTCTTTACCTAGCAAGAAGTGCAGTGAAGTAATTGAGTGATCGCTTTTCATGTCACGGAGGAAGGAAGGACGAAGAGCCCGTCTACCTTAATATTACCCCGCTTTTTTTCCAGAAAAAAAAAAGCCCACGAAAAAAAAGGAGAATCTCTTAGCTCCTGCAAGGCGGCCCGAGAGTCATCGTTATTGTAACCCGGCAAGATGTTTTCTACATTTACATAAATGTTGGGGGTGTTGGGATCCGAGTTCGGGGATTAACGGACGAGTTTTGAAAGTATTTCGATTTTACTTTGGCAATGCATTATCTCCTCTGACACTAGGGATTTGATGATGGTATCAAAGCTTTACATTGTAATTACACAGATGAATAATGGTTGTATGCCGCATATAATCATCTCGTATCAGTCTCATCCAACTGCACAATTAATGGATTAATGTAGAAGGGAATGTTTTCAGGCAATTCGTTGATGGTTTAATCCTTAGAAGATATCATCCCACCCTAAAAAATGATAATAGAAAGAACAAAAACATAGGAAAATACAAAATGTGTCCGCACTGGGGATAACATAGTGCAGAAGATTCCGACAACAGAGTGCTAACAGAAAAGGAGGACTAAACCTATTCCTATTTCAAACAATTCCTCGAGAAATTGACAGGTATGATTTACAGTGCGTTTGCATTGAATGTGTGTTAAGCTTTTGCTGTTCGTTCGTCACTTTCAATAAAAAAATGTTATCAGACATAATCACTTACTGCCCACTTCGGATGATAGTGCATGTTTGTATTTTTTTTTATCCCACCACATTTCTACCTCCTTAGCACTTTTATATCCATGATACCCATATCATTATCATTATTAATTAAAAAAAAAAACGTACTCTGAACCGCCAGTCCCTTGTGACTGTACAGTTATGCTACAGCTATAGTTCTCACATCATGACACTTTCAGGTATTCGAAACGCTCGTATATAACTTAATATCAACGCAGTTCTGAGTGGTAAAAAAAAGCATGAGGATTATTTGTGAGAGTCGCCTTTCAAAATAAAAAATGAAAGGTATACAGACTGAAGGTTGATTGGAGTCCGATGACAACAGCGAGGAAGATGAAAATACCCAGGGGTGGTTGTTTGGCACTCCGTTTCACAGTTGATCGCCTGCAACGGGCAGCTCTTTGGCGCCAATCCGCGTCACCACTGTCTCGCGGGAGAAGGCGAATGTAACGACGAATGCCCTAATCTCTTCCGTGACACGTGCTTTTTTTTGGCCAAACAATACAGAAACAAAACAACAAGGAAACAACGAAGAAATCCATGAGAGTCCTAATCGTCATTGACGAAGGAAAACACATTTAGAGTGAGCACCTTTCTTTTTTTTTTGCGTATGTCATTAAATTATCAGCGACGATTTACAGTTTCGGCGCTACCAATCCATTTGTTCATGAGAGGTCTGCCCAACCTCTTTATTTACTCCCTGTTCGATAGATTTGACTGCTGGTGTAATTGACCACGAACGGTTGATGGTGTTTCTGGATACTTCTTATGTGTCAGAGAGCCTCTGGGAAGACCAACCCCTGCCCATTCTCATTTCATTTTCGCGCCAAGTGTTACTTTCGATAATTACTGCTTTTGATTGAATTGAAACGACCTCGATGTAGAAGACTCTTGTATAAAAGGAAACTACAACCCCAGCAAGACGCTACACCGTGTTATTACTAACCACGGAGGAATAGATACTGAAACATGACCTTTTGACATGAAGTATCTCCCAGATAGGACCCAAATACCTCTCTCATTAGTCAGGGAATGTAGGATCTAATCGTGCCATCAACACATGTTATTCATTATTGCAACCTATTCTTTTAACATTTTTCTTTTTGTTATCAAACTCACAAAAGCGGAAAATATAAAACTATTTTCAAAGATGAAATTCAAACTGAGACGTAAACCCAGAGACATCTAATTTACATGAACTGGGAAATGTCAGTTTATCAACCTAATATCAAATCAAAAATGCAAATGCTTGGAATGTGTGGCTTTAATACCAACAAACGCACACAGTGTTGTGTAAAAATGTTCAAATACATATTCATGATATTTGTATCAAAAATACATGGCATAATTGAAGTTATATTTAAACCAAAAAAAAAAATGTATACTGGGTAAAGCCTAAATAAACGTATAAACCAGAAATGTATACTATATCTTCAACGGATATAGAGCCCAATTCTTTGAAAGGGAGGAGTGTGAGCGAGATAATGGGAGTTTACGCACAATCGAACAGCTTTTTTTTTTTTTCTGGAGAACAGTGAGACAATTTAAGTCACGCTCAATGGCTTCCGACCGGATCAAGTTATCTAAGACAAGACAAGATATTGTGAAACATCAATAAGGTTTGGTAATGTACCACACGAAGCTTATGCAATCATCCCATGGATACAATATCTTCCAGTGATGTGATTTTTCCAAGACAATTTCCCATCTATAACGACATCAAGGATATTGATTGGGGCAAGTCTGGAAATATCATTATCGTCTGCATCTTTCAGCATTTTTAATATGTGACAGCTTCATTTTACAGGAGTGAAACATAATTTTGTTTTCCTTACATTCATTTGTAATTTGTTTGATTTAAACCAATCAGGAACTTTACACAGTTCATTATCAAAACAAAAGATGTCCCAATATACTTTCTTGTGGCACCCTCAAACGAAGTCAAACGTTAAAGGTAAAACATCTGATTTGGCGCCTTTTAGGCTAGTGTATTGACTTCAACCACTGAGATAGTTTTCAACCCAACTTTGGAGTATTCCATGAATGCAGTGAGGTAGTGTTCTATTTTGTGTAACAAAATACTACCATGGTCTTATGAGTCATATGCTTTTAACAAGTTGATGTGAATGGCCATTGAGGCGTGTTTCTCTATCCAAAGCTACTGTAATCTGTTCCAGGTCGTGTAAAAGGGCTGATTCAGTCGCTCAGGGTTATCGGAATCCAAACGGCTCTTTGATCAAAGCGTTTTTTTTTTTATGACTGTTACTTTAACAATCTTTTAGACGTGATACGTTCGTGAAATTTAGAGAAAAACATAAGGAGAAGCGAGATTGCTCCTGTAATTTTCTAGGAGCTGTTTATCGTTTTAGAACCGGAACAGCTTTGTCTATACTTTGAGAAGTCTCGGAATGTGCCTGAGTAGAGCGAGATATTAAAAACCTGGCCTAATGGCCTAGCAATGCAGTGAATGGTTTTCTTGATGACTCACGGGAAGATGAACTTGTTCAGACTTAAGGATTAGAACCAAGCTCCTCTTCCACATGAAGAGAAAGTAAACATGCAATGTACATTTGCTGCATTGCATTGTTCGTAACAAAAGGATTTTAGTCATATCATTTTTTCACGATTTAAACCCACTTGCTTTGAAAATTTGTTTGCAATCTTTATTGTATGCCAAGTGATCAAATACATGTGTAACAGGATGTATAGCTGAGATACTGATATCCCGGATTGACGGTTGTTGCTTTAATACACAAAGCAGTATGACGTACTCATTTTTCATTTCACTATGGCGTAGGTAAGTAATAGATCACTCTGATTTCCCATCGCATTTCGTCGATATGGGAAATAAATTCTTCAAATGAACAAGGAAATGTTGTGGATTGCAAAACATTCTCATCAAGGGAGATTCCATTAGACGTGGTAAGTGCATCTCTCAGGAGGGATATGAAGATTTGCCCAAAAGTTGTGGGATTAAAATTCTTAGAAAGAAAATACCTGGCAATCAGATCGTTTACAAAGCTGTTGGCTTAAAATTCTAAGAAAGAAAATGTATCTGCAAATGAGATCACATACAAAGTTATGTGTTTGTATGTTTGTTTTTGTGTGTTTGTCTATTATGTTTGCCTATGTGTGCTACATAAACCTGTCAGCAGAGAGGGATAATTGAAGCATGTTGAATCCAAGACAGGGTTTAGAGATTTACTAAAAAGTAAAGGGCTAGTATCAATCACAAGATTTTTTTTTTCTTTTTATTCATTACTTATCTGTAGTCATTGGTGTTTTGGCAAAACATCACGGACTTGAGTTTCCCCTCATAATATGAGTGACGTACTTGTCAAGGTCGAAGCGGGTCTGAGTTCTAACGCCCAATCCTTTAAAACAACGTGGGGAGAATTCACCCACACTCGGAAATTAAAACACAGGTCGCCAGTGGCCTTAGGCGTTGTGTAAACCATGACTAAGCTGCAGGAAAGTAAACATTCATTTTCTCTCGAAGGTCCGCCGCTGAGATCGATAGCCTTTCAGCGACGTCGCACACACCTGAGCACTGGACAATAGATACGGGGGCGACGGGATTGTATAATGAAGATGCGCATCAGCTTCCGCAGAGTCACATACAGGACACGTTGCCATGGAGATAACTGATCTGCGCTTCCTTAAGCATGTTCGCGGTTCGAATCCCGCGACGACACACTTGTCCACGCATGAGCAGGAGACTTTCCCAACACTATTCCCTCTGAAGAAGTGCATAAATGGGTAGATTGTCAGAAAGTTGCAATCTTGTTTGAATGCTGTAAACAGGGTGTGCCCAATGTGTATAATATCAATTATTCTTATCATTATAAATATTGCTGTCGTTGTTGCTGTTGTTGTATGTATTTTTTTTTTCTAAGGAGATTGCCCGGTCTCGAATGACCTCAGAAAGCTGGGCAGGCGGAAATACAACCAGAAGCTCAGCATATTTCGAGGATTATCATCAGACGATTTTAATCCCCCTCCCGAGTGCCATCATCCCAGTGCTGATAAAAGGGTAAAGCGCAGAGATGAAGGCCAGCGGCGGTCCGTTCGGGTAGCATCGAGATGTTGACTGGCCATTTTCTGTTTTTCCTATCATGACATTTTTTCCTCTGGCATTTTTTACCTCTGGCAAATTTTTGCCGACATCAAAAATATACCTTTTAAGATGATCAAAACAGAGGATCGAGCTATTATGAAATAAAAATGAGTTACAAACCCCCATACTGTATGTGTGTTCCTGGTATGTGTATGAGGACATGCGTGTGTCTGTGTGTATATGGGCATGTGTACCCAGTCAGTGGGGTAGGAATGTCTGGTCTGTGTGTTGAACCTACGTACTAACGTACTAACGTATATGCGCTGCTTGTCCTTTCGTTGATATGTATGATGAAAGTCCGTGTTAATTGCATCTTTATAACATGCATTTTAGTTGTCTTGTTATAAGCCTGGTTTACTAAAAAAAAAAACTCCGCACCTCCTGCCCCACTTTTTAATTTAACGAGACATGAAAACTCGTCACATTGAGGACGAGTTAGGTGATACGCTTGTGGTCATGAGATGACAGTCATCTGTGATCGACAAAGAAAAGAATGTGATATAGGCACCTTGAAGTTATATTGAGCGTGCATGCGAAACCGTATCTGTAACCACTCGACCACGGGTCATCCACGGAAATGGTAAGACAAAAAAACAACAACAATGTATAGATATAACGGGGGGAAAGTCAATGCCCACTCAACTAACGTGGCCGTGTGAACATCTATTGCATTGCTAGACGGAAAAGCGGCCTTGTAACGACTGAGGTCGCTATGCCATTTCTGGCAACTTGGGAAAAATACGTCCCGCAGACATAAAACCTATAATCGGCTGGTTTTGATACCTTGCCTTTAATCACAATTTTCAGTGTAATGACGTCATCAAATTACAAAACAATGACATGGTCTTGAAAGAAAATTGTTCAAAGTACAACACCTCAGTCGTCGTCATTACATACTATGATCGGTTTGACAAAGTCAACCTGCAAAATGTTGCTGCAGTCGAAGCAATGTGGTCTCCAACACACAAAAAAGAGGGATATGGCGTGTGTGTGTGTCTGTGTGTGTGTATAGGTGCGTTTATATACGAACGTGATTTCTACATGGACGAATATGTAATACAAAATTGAAGAAAAAAAAACAGTAAAGTAGCTAATTATTTTGTTTCGTGATCTTGTGGGGTTCGAACCCGCAACCTCACGTCTCTGAGACGTCGCCTTTAACCACTCGGCGACACGTCTCGACGGGAAAATATGGGGAACGTTATGGACTTGAAAGACAGTTGTTCAATATATAACACATTCATCGTACGTTGTCAGTTTGCTATTGACATGACGATCTATCATTTGAATATGAGGCAGGCATTAGTACCTGTATGAAATTATTATAGGCATGGTTATCAAATTGCCCTAAAATATCCTTATAATTGCCTTATTTTTACACACAGTTACGCTATCCCTTTAAACTCGTCACAGTTTAATCAGAATCATTAACATCATACATTAGTACCATATTCAGTTCCATAGCTGATCACGTTTGCTAATCAATTAAGAGTAATTGTCTAGCATGTGTCATATGGCCAACCTGTATACACACGTATATACACACACACAATGCTAAATGTATGTATCAAACATCTGTAACACAGCTTTGAACTAACTATAGGAATTATCGCTGCACTTATCATCCATACTTTTTATCACTATCTGAAACTCCACAAAAACCACTAATTGACAAATAATCATCAATACAGAAGACTGAATACCTTTTTTACAATGTATAGCTTGTTACATGTATAAATCAGCACAAAGTAACCACGACTACATTGTGTTACTGAATTAATATGAACAAATTTCATGTTGTGACAGTATACTATATCAGTTTGAAAAGCCCAACCTGCAAAACTATAATTTTGCAGCAGTCGAAGTAATGCAGTCTCCAACGCAAAACAAAGGTATACTGTGTGAGTGTGTGCGTATAGGTGTGTTTACATGCAAACGTGATTTCTACATGGACGAAGGTGTAGTACTCTATTGAAGAAAAAAAGTAAAAAAAATATATTATTTTCTTTCGTGCTCTTGTGAGGATCGAACCCGTACGTGTGCAACCTCACGTTTCTAAGACGACGCCTCTAACCACTCGACCATACGTCTCGACGAGAAAATTAGAGGAACGTAAGCTTATGTACGTGAAAGATGAATCAGGAATCGTTTGGTCCGCATTCCATTCTCATTTTCAGTTTTAAATTGCAAAATTGTCAACCTCATGAGGAGATTTCAAAGAATAAAATGCATGATTACTGCAGCTTATTGTCACAGCTACAACATAAATAAGTTTCAGAGGAAATGAAGCAAAATCAGCTGAGATAAAGGTGCTTAAACGTTGTCAAGTCAATGCATGGTTTCTAAAAAAATCACCTCCCATAGACATAACACGTAAACTTGTCCGATTTTGCGTCTTTACCTTTAAACACAATTTAAAGCATGATGACGTCATCAAATTTCAAAACCATGACATGGACTTGAAAGGCAAATGTTCAAAGTACAACATATCTGAATTTGGGATAATATTGAGCTTAAACAACAGAGATACGAGCAAATGAATGTCAGAAACAGTACCTCAAAAAAATTAATTCCACTTTTTTGATTTCAGATGACGATATGATGACGTCATAATGTAATTATGGAAATAATGATACTTGAAACGTCATGTCCAATTTATATGCTTTTGTAATATGCAATAAAAACATAGGGTCACCTGACGTTTTAAAGAGCTATGGCGAAATAAACAAAGACATGTTTTTTCACTATATTTGCACATAGACGCGCACGCGAAATTTGAACTTTGACGCAAGTGCATTGCTTTGTTATTTGTAGGAATCGATTAGAAATCAATGGATATTGTTGCTCAAAGTATCAGGAATCCAAATCTGTCAAAAAAAGTGTATTTTCATGTTGCTGACGCGCTGTGCGCGCGAAAATGCGCGGACGGACGCGCACGCGCAAAATTGTTTGAAACGCATAAAATTGTCTGAAACTTCGAGATTTCCCATTGGAAAGTTGTTTTGAGCCTTTTAAAATTTTGACGCGCGCTTACGCGCACTTAATGATGTCCTAGGTAATTAGCATCAAAAGAAGTAAGATAGAACGTGACCTGAACTTTATGTCCACAAAAAATGATACAGAAATGACCTTTAGTTATGAAGTTATGATCGATCATGTAACATGGTCCAAAAATCACAAAATGGCGCCTAGACGACGTCATAGATATGTTACTGTCATGAAAACCTTATTGTGGCTAGATATTGTCATGAGACATGTTCCCTGAAAATGTCATGTTATTCCGTAATGTCATTCTTGAGATATTGATGACACAAAATTGTCCAGAAAGAAAGAAGACGAGACATGAAAACTCGTCACATTGAGGACGAGTTAGGTGATACGCTTGTGGTCATGAGATGACAGTCATCTGTGATCGACAAAGAAAAGAATGTGATATAGGCACCTTGAAGTTATATTGAGCGTGCATGCGAAACCGTATCTGTAACCACTCGACCACGGGTCATCCACGGAAATGGTAAGACAAAAAAACAACAACAATGTATAGATATAACGGGGGGAAAGTCAATGCCCACTCAACTAACGTGGCCGTGTGAACATCTATTGCATTGCTAGACGGAAAAGCGGCCTTGTAACGACTGAGGTCGCTATGCCATTTCTGGCAACTTGGGAAAAATACGTCCCGCAGACATAAAACCTATAATCGGCTGGTTTTGATACCTTGCCTTTAATCACAATTTTCAGTGTAATGACGTCATCAAATTACAAAACAATGACATGGTCTTGAAAGAAAATTGTTCAAAGTACAACACCTCAGTCGTCGTCATTACATACTATGATCGGTTTGACAAAGTCAACCTGCAAAATGTTGCTGCAGTCGAAGCAATGTGGTCTCCAACACACAAAAAAGAGGGATATGGCGTGTGTGTGTGTCTGTGTGTGTGTATAGGTGCGTTTATATACGAACGTGATTTCTACATGGACGAATATGTAATACAAAATTGAAGAAAAAAAAACAGTAAAGTAGCTAATTATTTTGTTTCGTGATCTTGTGGGGTTCGAACCCGCAACCTCACGTCTCTGAGACGTCGCCTTTAACCACTCGGCGACACGTCTCGACGGGAAAATATGGGGAACGTTATGGACTTGAAAGACAGTTGTTCAATATATAACACATTCATCGTACGTTGTCAGTTTGCTATTGACATGACGATCTATCATTTGAATATGAGGCAGGCATTAGTACCTGTATGAAATTATTATAGGCATGGTTATCAAATTGCCCTAAAATATCCTTATAATTGCCTTATTTTTACACACAGTTACGCTATCCCTTTAAACTCGTCACAGTTTAATCAGAATCATGAACATCATACATTAGTACCATATTCAGTTCCATAGCTGATCACGTTTGCTAATCAATTAAGAGTAATTGTCTAGCATGTGTCATATGGCCAACCTGTATACACACGTATATACACACACACAATGCTAAATGTATGTATCAAACATCTGTAACACAGCTTTGAACTAACTATAGGAATTATCGCTGCACTTATCATCCATACTTTTTATCACTATCTGAAACTCCACAAAAACCACTAATTGACAAATAATCATCAATACAGAAGACTGAATACCTTTTTTACAATGTATAGCTTGTTACATGTATAAATCAGCACAAAGTAACCACGACTACATTGTGTTACTGAATTAATATGAACAAATGTCATTCTTGAGATATTGATGACACAAAATTGTCCAGAAAGAAAGAAGAATAAAAAGAAATAAAGAGAGATTTTGACAATCACAATAGGTGATACGCTGATAGCGTATCACCTAATAAATCATGGGGCCTACTGTCGTACATACAATGTAAAGATGATCTTCATTGCATATTATTCTTACAATGTACATTTCATAATAATCTTAACCGCTTATTGAAGAAACTTTGAATAAACTTGTAACTTTGAACCCTCCGTACTGTGAATCCCTTCAAGGCACTGTTGTATAAAGAGATGCACTCAGAAAATCAAAGTCAGAATATAACACAGTCGTAAGTTAAGTACCAGCCAATCCGGGTTGAGTATTTTGAGACTTGCGTGTGCTTTTCTAACTTAATTGAGCTATCAACCTTTATGCTACAGGAGCCTGATTTCATACTTGTGTTTAGCAGTGATTGCTGTTGATTTATCTCTCACTGTAAGGCGTAACACATTAAGCGAATCCTGCTGTTTGCATAATAAATTCATGTTTAATTACACCTGACCATGTGCATTGGATTGCCTGCAAACATTTGTTCTGCAAACACTGCAGGGATTTGTCCAAAATGATTAAATTGATTTCTTTGGAAAATTCATAGGTATGCTCACGATGATGTTGATTTTTGCCTTCGAAACCACAAGGTTCCAACTTCAACAGATGTCAAAATGCTCATCTTTGATAACCTGTTGCTTGCGGACACAAGGAGTGTCGTGTATTAATGCGATGGGACATAACATTCCTTCGGAGGCAAGGTAACTTAAAAATCGATTGCATACAAGTAGTTTGACAACTTGGCCCAATGCCAGCGGCGTGCCTCAAATTTTCAAAGACGCGGTGCACTATGGGATATAAAATAACAATACCTTCCTCCGAAATATCATTGTGATTTTCCCAGAAGGGGTATATACATACACGCCACAGCCGGATCTCGTGAGCAATGGTGACCAACACATCAGTGGAACGTAAATCTCTCGTAGATTTCTTGGTCAGTGGAGACTACGACAAAATCGTGATCATGCATGAGAGTGTGTAATATAATTTACTTTATTCATTCCAGTGCTCGCCAGTGCAGCTTGTCCTAATGAAAAACAGTACCTGTACACAGATGTAGGCGTTTGTGTGTTTTTTGTAAGATGTAATCTCATGTTGTGGAACAATTTCTTCTTGACAATTATTCTACATGTGTTTCCGTCCACACGTGAAGTAACCCAATATCTAATCAGGATTTATACACTTATAGAACAGCAATAACAGCGGTCATGGTTTGCGTATGGTCAACACAATACAATCTCCAAACTCACTCTTTAATACACACCATTATTTTCATTACTTCGGCATTGCTTGTTTGTTGTAAAAGCCTTCATACCCGTTATGTTTGATAAATTGAGAGGCTCGACTCCAAGTTTGATGGAATGAAACATTGCAAAAACACAACAGCCCATCAGCATGCAAATTTAACTTTCCAACAACATATTCGAGCATATCAAACGACAAAGTTCCATAAGTTATACCCAAAAATAAGACGGTTTCTTCCACTTTCGCAATGCGTATAGCAATCTAACTTCTGCATAGAGCACAAATTCGTTAATGAGAAGCAGACGTGAGGTCCTTATATTTGATTTCAGTTCATCAGCATTACGAAGACGCAGGGATAGAAAATAGGAAATAGATTCAAGTTGTTGTTGGTTTTCACTCAGAAGGTCCTGTGATGTCAACTCAAGTTATCCATGATTATGAAATTGCAGTTAAGTGTACCCACAAAAAAAAAAAAAATGATGGAACGCTTCAAAATCTGGTGTATTATGATATGGAACAAAACGTCTGTTCATTATTTGCACTATCATAATTATGCCTGTGATAACTCGAACATTTCTGAAATTTTCTGAAAAGGTAAACAGTACCTTTCAAGATCCTTTTTACCTTTATAGGAGCAGTGATTTAAAAGATATTCAAGATATCACATTTGATGCATATGTGTAGGTCTGTTGTATCACAAAACATCCTACCATATAATGTTTGCAATAAAGCCTAAAATATAAGGAGATAATCAGTATCTTTTCTCAATAAACTGTAACAGTAGACGGTTTAGTCTGGAAACATTTTTATTATATCTATTGTTCACATTTTGTGTATTAAACAACACTTAACATCGATTATACGGGTTCAAATTTTTACAGTGGTTGTTTCTATCCCTAACTCACATTTTAGAACTATTTTAAAGCACTAATGTTGGGATTTTGTTTCATCTGCAAATAGTAAATTATGCCTTTAAGGTATTGAAATCCTTGCATCTGATTGGCTGAGAGCAAATTTGCTAGAAAAAATCTGACAAAACGATTGACGGTCTCCCTTCCACCACCACCACCCCCACCCCTAAGTGTTTCAAGAAATAAGGACATGAGAATTCTTGTTTGGCTCAAAAGGAAAAGAAGACGAAAGGACGAATATGCAGGGGCCAAACTGGCGAATTTGCCTTGTAGTTTGTTTAAATTTTGGAGAATTAAGTGCTCCTCTCTTATCATTCTGATTGAGTTTTAAAGATTAAGAAGTAAAGCACAAACATACAGACACTGAACAATAGTTGCTTTATTACTAATATTACTGATACTGGTCAGGAAAGCGTCAGAGGACAAGAGAGAGGTCAAAATAAGTAAGAAGTGTTACAAATCGAATAAAATGGAAGTGGGGAATCCGTTGCCTTGACAACAATTCAGAAGATTGCGCTTGTGACTGATACTCTGATGAAAGCAATTTTGAGCAAACTAGGAAAACTCATCCTGTAAGCCGACCGACGGATGAGCACGCCAATCATTCATACTAAATGTTTGGGAAGGAGTGGGAGATGGCCATTTGTATCATTTTCATTTCGTGTTTCCTTTTTGAGGCTGATGACACACCTTGATCGAATTAGTTCGGTCTTATAACAAGAAGCGGACTTCAGTTTTAACAAAATTATGAAAAGCTATGCCAATATGAAGAAAGCCATTTTCTGTGCTGACCGAACATGATACGTATTGTCGTTAGACTCGATGTGCGGACATTCGATTTGTCTCGAGGTTATTTTTGCTTTGCTTAGATATGTAACGGTATGCTTGTCGAGGGCAGCGTTCATGCCCTGATTAGTCACTCTGTTATACGATTCCCGTGACCTTTATATTTTCATTTGTTCACTGATTCCTTGTTTCCCTTATAACAATCTGCCCACATTTAATGCTTTTGGCTATTCTGTAAATTACTGTAAACTATTCTTGTGCCTATTGATCCTTTCATTCGTACTGTTTTCAACCTGTAATCCATCATGTGAACTATCTGTCTATCCCTCAAGCATCAGCTGTGTTTTCGGTTGGCACTAACTTGATTGGATACGTCCATCACACTTTACCCCGGCTGTTGGTTCATCTGTTAGTTTTTTTTTTCTTTCTTTTTCTTTTAGTTTGTTTGATTGCTCCTTTACTATATATACTTGTTTATTTTTTCTTTGGCGTGGTTAGCTTCTCGTCGTTGTTGTACTCTAGCAGTAATACCTTATTGAACTACGTTTTCACGCAGGTGGCTTTTTTTTTGCGAAATATTGATGTCCATCAGTGATCACATGACAGATGAATTCATCACTACCCCTGAAGTTACTGCTCTGCAGTCGATGTTAAACATTTCTAGTGGTTTTTATTTTTACTTCTTTTATAAACTCTATTATATCATCATGACTTCATGCCTTGGTGAAATCAATAAGTCACACATGCAGAATAGAAATAAATTCACTTTTCTCGTCCAGATGGCGCCTGCAAAATCTCTCTCTTTCTATCCATTTATCTATCTATCTCTCAAATCTTGCTAGACCATAATATACACTTTATTCATTGTATCTGTAATTTACACGAGAAATCAAACACTTTCATCATTTCCCTTCCGTCCCTGAAAAAAAAATGGGGAAAAAAGAAAAACCAATAGTAGAGAAAAAATGGACTTTAATTGTTATAGATACTGCTGCAGGTTTCGCTCGTGACATTGCAAAAGGAGGTACAGGCGGCGCGTAAATTGCCTAATGGCATCGTCCGATGTCAGCTCTGGTGGTCCTGTTCAACGTGCTCGAACACGACCTCTAAAGCGATGCCGGAGGCTAACCACCATGCACGTGAATAAAGAGAAAAGCGTTGTTTGTCGTATCAGATGACAGCCGTTGCCATAGTAGCGATGGTCATCTCCCAACCCCCTCCCAAAAAGTCGAGAGCTGCGCAAGGAAGGAAAAAAGAAAGAAAGAAAGAAAGAGAGAGATACTACGTATAACACACAAACACAACAACAGCAATAATCGTCTCCAGTCACCATTGTTGTTTGATGACATGAATTTGTATATATGCAAAATAAAAATAAAAGAAAATACACAACGACCTTCATGTAATCAAGAACAAAGAAGAGTCTTACTGAATGATTCACTTGATCACGTACACACATACACACACACACACACACACACACACACACACACACACACACACAAACAAACAAACACACCCACAAACAAAATGAATGAGCATATAGCAATGTTTCGGTGAAAACGAAGAAAGAGAACTCAAATCACGGACGCACATGAAACAGACGGAATAGCATTTTTGATGAAAAAAAAAAGACCAGCTTGTGCTGATGTGTCTCATGCTAACACAAGATCAACGAAGTACGGTGCGTAACATTTCGATCGATATCGATTCAGCGTCAGAAGTGCAACGTAAGTTCAGTGTTCCAGGAGGTTGCAAGAAGTGGAGTAGTCACTTCTGGTGTATCCTTTAATTGCAGATTCTGCCGAAAGACAAAATAAATCGAATGCGACATTGAGTTTGATCGACTTGAGTTCCACATTATGACTACGACACGTGACAGAACAGTACACAAACTTCACGTAATTTGACAACGGATTACTTCCATCAGTACGTCGTGTGCTTAGAATACTAAAAAGGAGCATCGCGCGCCCCGACGAATGTTGTAACAAAACATTCTGGTCGATCGTGAGCCTGTGACTTCATAACTATTCTGTATTTCCAATAGAGTTGCCAGTGAGTCGACGCCGGTTGCATCTCTGTACTAGACGACCTCCAATAGGCACATTTTACTGAGGGAAACCTGTAACCTGTTTGTCACCATGGTTACACTGCATTTCTAGCTTAATCATTTGAGGAGCCATTGCGGCCGGCTCAGGGGGGATGAGACCCACGGATTCACACCCAAGACGTCCTGGGTTTGAGTCATCTGATTCGTAGAGGTTGGTCCCTAGGGCAAGACTTTATCAGCATTTCGTAGAGGTTGGTCCCTAGGGCAAGCCTTTATCAGCATTTCCGAGTCATCTGGAGTGGACCTAAAGCCTTTGACCCCGTGGCTGCTTTGTCATAAGCATGATAAGTCGCCGGTTTAAATGATTAAAGAAAAAACAACAACAACAAGAAGTATGCACTTTCAGATTAGACTTACGATGCAACAATTTCGCGAATGTTTCGAGAGCACAAAAGACATTAAAACATACTTTATATTTCAAAACAAAAAATGAAAACACAGACGCATCTATCTATCTATCTATCCATCTATCTATTTGTCTCTCTATAAATCAATCAATCTATCTATCTATCGATTAATCTATCTATCTATCTATCTTTCTATCTATCTATCTATCTATCTGTCTATCTATCAATAAATTTTGATCAACATGCAGCAAAACTCTTACTCCGCTCTTACAAGTAATTGTCACAGGGATCGAGTTCGCGAGAACTCTTCGGAGTCACAACAAAATGATGTTCGTATCAAAATCAAAGAGAACGGTCAATGTGCAGAAATATCTAAAGTTGGCTCTTGTAAAATAAAGAAAAGCAAAAAAGTATGGACTGCCATATTCTCTCTCTCCATCTCTCCCTCCCTACCAATTCCTTCTATTGCCTTCTTGTTCTCTCTCCGTCTCTTTTTCACTCTGAGGACATGCTTATATCGAGCAAGTATTCGACAAAGTGTAATGTAACTAAAATCATCCTTATACACAACCCCTCAGTCGAATTGCGCGCAACTCTTGTAATCCGATTGTATCCGATTAGCTCTTTTCATCCGAGTAACGGTCAAATGCACCAACTCCTGTTAGGATCGAAGAAATTTCTATCATGTATCATATCAACACCGGACCACTGAAAGAGTCTACGAGGATGCTGTAGCTGAAGTTGAGGTCCATGTGGACTGCCGGGAAACTCTTAAAAACCCTTAATGAAATTGGTAATCGCATCATCAGGTTTAAAGATGTCATGACAGAATGACGGAGGTGGATATATGGATTAATTCGGAGCAGAGAAGCAAACACACATGAAAAAACTTGCAAAACAACTGTATTAATGTTTACTGAAGGTTTATGTTTTCAGCTTACATCAGTAGAAGAATATATTGCTAACTTAATTCTTGTTTGACTGATAGAAGGCTGATTCAAACCATACTTGATAATTACTATTAGTCCAAAAGCGCCATCCATATAAATGGCGGGATATGTCGAGATTCTGCTTGGGGGATATAACCTTCTGCCAGGTTGAGGAGCGAGAATCAATGAACGACAAAAACACACGTGGTCACACACGCATGTTAGAGAGATAGGCAAGTAGATAGAGGTGGAGGGGGCAGGGTGGGGAGCGATAGAGATATAGAAGGTATAATAATCGAAAGAAAGAAAGAAAGAGTGAGAGAAAGAAAGAAAGAAAGACAGACAGAAAGAAAGAAAGTAAGAAAGAAAGAAAGAGTGAAATAGTAAAGTAATCAGAAAAAGGCACGTCCTAGACGTAAGGAGAGTCAAGACGAGGGTAAGCCTTGTTTAACGGTATAACAGGCAGACAGGGAAGGTAAAAGGGTAAAAAGAGACTATACTCCTTGCATATGGCCTGAAAACATACTAGAACGTTTTCCGGAGGACGTGCCTAGTGCATCCTACATCTCTCAGCACAACCTCCAGAGGACGTGATGTGTGCACACCAAACCATTGACAATGTGTAAGGTACGGGGGTGTAGTTAGTCCTCCGGATGGACACAACGCGAACATGGAATGATGAGCTGAAATTCTTGTTAGACCGTTTACCACTAAAGGGAAATATTGTCAACGATATGAAAGGACACGGCGTACCTTATAATACTGGAACCGGAAATCTCATATAGACAAGAGTGCGAGTGCGATAGCTATGCTCAACATTGAGACACCTTGCGCTCCGTTGTCAATGATCGACATTAGAAGTTGCCTTTCAGCAATCATTTCCTTGTCAAACTGAATGTGTGTTAAACTTGAATTAAGTATATGAAAGCATTAATGACATTTAAATACAATATCATTTTTGGTTATAGGGGAAATATACTGTGCGTTTTGCACATAAATGACAATAAAAAAAAATCAACCACTTTACATGAAATAATAATGCAATATGATCTTGTTGGGTACAAGTGCATTTCACATCGCGAGTGAGGACAATGCAGTCACGTACATTAGTGCATGCAATATTTTGATCTCTTAACAGAAGAGTCTTTATGGGAACAGACTGGTTGCCATGGTAACGTGTGCCGAACTCGTGCCCTATTCGGTGGGGGGGGGGGGGGTTAGTGTAGACCATGACGAAAGGGTGTGCGGGCTTTGCATCGTGTGTACACAATCACAGTCAATCCATATGTTCACCCCAGATTCTGGTGTGACGTCCGGAGAAGGCTAATATGAACGGGGCACAAGATAGACAGAAGCAAATGAGTAAGCTTGTGCATTTGTCCATTTGTTTGTGACTGTGATTGTACCGCAAAGCGCGAAAAATGTTCGACGGTCTGGTCTTGAGTTTGCGTTGCGCGTGGGCGAATGTTTGCACAGGCTTGATTAAGCGCGTATTTTGCGTGTGTGTGTGTGTGTGTGTGTGTGTGTGTTATTGTGGGTGCGCGTGACTCGAGCGCCAAGACATGGGATACACGCGAAGAATTCTGAGACAGGCGAGATTGCCACTAGTACCTTGGCTTTTTCCCCCAAATTCTCAACGGGGCGAGGGGAGTCATCGATCACGTACTACGCTCGTCCGCCGTCAATAATTACCCGGATGTGTGTCATTCCTCTGAGATTCCTGTGGATTTTGTTTGGAGGGTAAATACAAATCTTCGAAATTAAGAAGAGAGTAGAAGAAGAACATTAGAAGAAGAAGAAGAGGAAGAAGAAAAAGAAAAAAAAGAAAAAGGAGAAGAGAAAGAATAAGAAAAGATCTGACGTGCTCTGATCCATGGAAATCATTGCAACCACGAATCGCTTGGAACCTCCTGGCGTACCCTTGTTTCTTCTTTCCACAAGCGTTCGACGGCATTCGCTGTATCATCATCGAACCAGGGCCTACTCAAGTTTAATTTGTATTCATAACGAACATTGTTAATTTGGCTTCACATTATGATTGCCTCCTTCCACAGAATAGTCATTGTCGTTCACCCTAGTGAACATTTGTGAAATCATGTTATCACGATGATTGTAACTCTTGCAGAGCTTTGCTCAGAATTGTTATTCTCATTACAACATTAGAAATTAATAATTTGCTGCACATATAGGCACCTACATACATATATAAACATAGGCCTTATGACAGTGAAATCTTACATGTATTTCCATGGTATACATATTTTGCATACTTTCGCATACTAAGATAAACATTGATTACCTTTTTTTTCCGTTAATTATTGTATCCATTTTGTTGATTGTTATACTTTTTATAGTAATTTGTTTGTTTATATTTTGTATTTTGATTGTACAGCACATTGAGAAGCATGTGCTCATTATGCGCTTTATAAATGTATTATTATTATTATTATTATTATTATTATCATTATTATCATTATTATCATTTAATATCATCATCATTATTATTTCTTCACACTGAACGAAAGTGAGTTTGGAATACAGCATAAAAGCCAAATGTTTATAATGCTACTTCAAAATATTGTTGCAAACAAGAGAACCATTTTTAAAGTTAGAGTACCACCTTTACAGTCATGCAAAAATGTATTATATACACCGTCACTAATACAGTGTGGAAGATGAGTGACGTGAAGGTAGTCATGAAAAAAAAATATAAATCAGCACATTCAATTCTCAATGCACTCCTATTGTAAGGGAGAACCAAGCTAATACAGTGCACTGCGTAGATTCCCCAGGAAAGAAAATGATAATTAAGAGACGCAAAATAGAGAAACTTTGAGGAGGTGAGATGTACAGTGTAGTTTCAGACACACTCGCACAGATTAAAGTACGAGTATGACGTTAATTCACATATGATTAAAGACATAAGTATGCATTATTCAACGATACTGCTATGCAGGAAGACTTTAAGACACACTTACACATTTATGAACACCTAGAGAGACGAGCTTAATGGTGATATTCTCTTTAACAATAGAAAACTGAGCAGGGATCCAGAGGAGTGACTAGCCAAGGCTTTTTAAAGATCGAAGCAGCTAGCTAAGTACGTCGAAACAGTCTCCCTACCACAATGTAAAAATCTCTACGCCGTCAGCTCAGTCTGAATCATTTATGAGTGTTTATTATACCACCACCTGATGCACAAGCAACATGAATGCTCGCCGATACTATTTTTGTTTGTGTAGAGTTGTGATCTGATGTCAAAGTAGAGACGGAGAAGAAAGGATTTAGTTTCCTTTTTAACCGGTCAGACGTACCCAGGCATATGTGTTTAGTAGCAGTGACGCCGTCTTTGAACATTCTAGCACTGGTCACAGATTAGCACAAATAGTAGAAACTGTTAGTCTTCTTGATTAAACATGAAAATGTGATTTTTCTCGAGTTCACTGTCTATATTTTTCGTGTGTATAAGCTGCTGTTATCTACACTTCAGAAAGAAGCAGAACTGTGGCACATTTTGGGTCCGATATAGAAAGAATAGATACCATGGCATCTCCATGTAGAGACAGTTCTAAAAAGTTCCTCGTAGACAATGACTTAAAGGGAAACAGATAGGACTATACAGACTTCAAGGGAGCACTGCTGCATGGACCGGCGCTTGTGCATCCGCTATGTACCGCACTTTCGAATAAAACTGATTCGTAACGCTAGGCATTTCGAAATTTTAAAAAAATAATGTCAATTTCAGGTCATTTCGTGACTCAGCTGTCTTTCCTAGCTGGTTTCCGGGGCTCGTTCCGCCTACTACATACGGATCTTTCAAAGACAAAGTTTAGTGGCTAGCAAGACGCTGAGACTTGCGGATAAGCACCTGTAAAGGCATCAGTATGATAGCGGTCAGCGAATTGCAGCGTAGGTTTACAGGGTAAGACTACATCTATATCTACTTTAGATCGGCATGATTAGTGCAGTCTAACGTGGAAGTAGAAGACTACCATACTTCCGCTACGTGGATCATGAACGACCATTGAGCCGGTACAACGCAGAGCGCACAGAACATAACAGGCGATCTATTTTTATTGACAGTTAACTAGGGTGTAAGTTTACATCGTCCATCTTAGTAATGAAAATGGCGGCAATCGCCATACCACGAAACATCTCCTTTTTGAATGCCGGGCCCGAGACGTAACTCAATTATAATTTCATACAATTTTCTGGAAAAACTTTTTCTGTATGCTGGAATGAGTCTCTTATCAGCGTTCACAGAAAACCTTGCAGAATTTCCCTATTTTGATATACATTGTAACTTAAAAAAAACAACAAGAAGAAGATACCCCTATTCCGGGGGAGGGTTGAGGTATATCATTAAACATGAATGGTTGTAAGAGCGTTGATCGTTACTAAGGCATTTTCCCCAGAGTGACTTTATTATCTTTCTGCAACCGTTGTGAGGTTGTGGGGCGATTACGTAATCTATTTTTGCTTGTAAAAATGACTAAAATCATTTTTGACTGTCATGACACTTAAATATAACACAGATTTCTTGAACATTATATCCGGTTCTGATAGAAATGTTCTAATAGAAGTGTTCTTTTTCTTACTTATTTATTATGTCCGTTGTATGAATGTGGTCTTGAACATGTAATGGTGTTTCTCTTTCATTGTCCGTGCTATTTGGTTTCCCGTTATTTGATTTTGGTGATATTATTCATTCCGTTCCCCTTTACTTGCAACGGATAAAAACAATAATCGGCGAGGGAGTCTTCTATGCCCATGTTCATTCCATGAACCACAAATACAATACAGAGCAATGTTTGCAATCGAATATCGACTACCACAGCATTGTATAGCGCACGTACACAACAGTGCATCGTACCAAGAGGTCTTGAAGTACAAAAGAGGGGGGGGGGGGAGGCACGTATAGATACCTCTATGAAGCTCCCAGAACAAGAGAAGACAGTTATTATTATGTGTCCGTCGAACGTTCTCGCCCGGGTAATTGGGCACGCCCTATCTCACGCCATGCCCCAATGGAATATGGCTTGTCCAAAAAGCCCGCCGCCGTCGTTCATCGCATTGGTTGGAGCAGGGTCCGTGTTTTCCGGCTGTGCGCCTCACCAGCCCGCCAGTCTCCATTCATCACTCTTTATGTGCGAGTTTCTGAAAGGGTTCAAGCTATGAATGCCCTTGTCTCCCCAGTATCACGCTCCCCCGGCCCCCTCCTCATCTTTCAAGAGGAAAGGCATGTCCCTTGCTTTTGATTTTGCTGGCCAAATAGAATTCCACATTCGTCCACACACGATTTGTGGCTTTGATAGTCAGGCTTCTGACAGCACTGCACACTCCAGCTTTAATTTTCAGTAACAACCAACCATTTAAAAAAACAATCACAACAAAGAAAAAACAGCAAACTGAATGAATGCAACGAGCCCTTTTTATTCTCTTCAAGGGGTATAAACGAATAAGTAGTATTTAAAGGCGCTGCTTCCCTATGATATTTCACCGCAGCTCATCTAGTGACATTGTACAGCATAAAAATGGTTTTAGTGATCACGCTTACAAATCATCGTATTTTTTGACATTTACTTACACACACACACACACTTATTTTAATTGGAGAACATTCCCAGAATGTTTTTGCCAATGAGAGTATTAATCAATCCATAGTCACATAATTATCTTTATCCAATCGCTCACTAGTAATATTTCACCCACTGATATTAATAAATTGCTGCCTTCAAGAATAGCAAGTCAAGATAGGGCTAAAACACGATGCACCCCATTTTTCACAGGTGCCTTGTGTAATCTCTGCGTATTTAAATCACGATATTCCCTTGAAAATTTAGTTGAGG
The DNA here is from genome assembly GCF_040938485.1 of Diadema antillarum. NCBI lineage: Eukaryota > Metazoa > Echinodermata > Echinoidea > Diadematoida > Diadematidae > Diadema > Diadema antillarum. Next base: position 4,478,565 of record NW_027271369.1, on the reverse strand, counting down.
ATACAACTAAGCTTGATATAAATGCAGCTGATGCGTGAAGTCACGGACGCCATCGAACGTTATACCGGAAAATTTGATGTAATATAAAAGCCAGCAGAGTGCCAGACATGGATGGGGACCCATGGGGCGCCACAGGATAGGCCTCATGTCACTGTCCTCGCCCGATACCCTTGGTGTGTTGTCACGAGAGCCATAGGAATGTATCATACTTATACTGTACATAAATCAAATCAATTCAAATCAAATCAAATCAGATGTACATTTTGATACGGCTATCTTCTTATACAGTGCCCAATGTCAACAACGTATAATTATAATAATTGTAATAATAATCATCATCATCTTCATCATCATCATCATACACACATCTTCCTCTGAAATATATATATATATATATATATATATATATACATGGATTTTCACTTCTCTGCAGATTTTCTTTCGTTGCCTAGATGTATGACCAACGAAAGGAAATCAGCCGATATATCAGCATATGTATATGCATATATATATATATATATATATATTTACATATATATATATATATATATATATATATATATATATATAACTTTATCCTTGGGTATGTTCATTTGTTCACATGCAATCCCATGTGTGTTACTGTAAGGTTTTGTTGGGAATCATTTATTCTCTCCTGGGACAGTGTCTGCGTATTGAAAAGGTCCCAAATAGATCCCACCGGGAATCTAACTCCAAAATTTTAATTATAACAGTAATAATCGCGTCCTTCTGAGAACCTCGAACGGCACCACCGTCTAATCACGTACTTCGATTCCCGTGGAATATCGTCATAAATTCGTATCGTCTTCTGAAACGTTAGTACATCGCTTGTCATCTCCGCTCCTTTGAGTCTGTGAAATTACGGGCATTGCATTCGCGGTCACTCCGACAACCTCATTTCTCGGCGCGAAGCATATAGTTCACGTCTGTGTATCGCCTCGCCCGCTCCAATGGCAATATTGGCACAAACACACTCCAGATAGCAGATCGGTGGCCGATTCCCGGATGCGATTGCATCCTGCTGGGTCTGTTTAGGCGCACAACCGTCCAAAGATTGCCAACATATTCGCGGATCAGATTTCAAAGTCAATTCTGGAGGAATCCTTGAGTCTCTAATGAAGGCGCCGTGATAGACTTGCTGGAATTGGAGTTTCTTGATTTGAACATTTCTCCCCCTCCCCCACCCTCACTTTTTTTTGAGGGGGGATTGGTGCCACTAGTGTCTTTTTATTTAGAAGAGAAAGTAAGAATATGAAGTAAAATTGTGAAATATGATTAGTTGAATAGTTTAGACCGTTCGTGTGTTACATTGCAAACTGTACAGGTTGTCCCCACTCTGCACACGTGTAAAAATTTGATGGCGAAAGTCAGTTTCTACGCGTTTCTTTCCTTTTTAGTCATCAAGAAAGAAATATTTCATACCCATTGCTTTCACGAAACTCTCCTAAGTAATCTTCAATCTCACCAAAACCGTAATACAGAACAAAATCGTGTGTAATCGACAATGGTTCCTTCGGAAGCCTGCGCATGCTACACGTGATTCGTCACTTCTGAATGGAAGTGGTGACGGTGTCAATCACAAATCTTGATTAAAACTTTGTGAGAGAAATAAAAACCAATACAGCAAGAGAGCAACCGTTCAGACTCAAACATTTTATTACATGTGTTTTTAGATCAAAATTTCTAGGCCGCATGGTGGTATATATGCACCAGTTTCTCTTACAAGTTGAACCAAAATTGATTTGAAAAAAACATGAGCGACTTACGGTTATTAAATAAAAGTTTAATTTACAGCAATGTGAAGCAGTGTCGTTATGACAATTTAAAGGAGCTATGGTACATAGAGCATTATCTAAACCAAGAAATGCAATCAGCAGGGGGAAAAACGGGAAAAGAGGAATGAAGAATGTAGCGAAAAACTGCTGATGGGCCCTTTCGCTCTCTTTAGATAATTATCAAGGTTAACGAAGCTACTACTCCTTGTAAGTATAATAGAGAGAAAAGTTGGAAGAAGTGGGACGCGCCTCTCGGGCTGGCTCCGTTTGAACCATGCGGGAGTTCTTTCCGTCTTTGATCGCGAGCCGCGGGAAAGGGCTGATCTACCTACCTATACGGCGTCAATTACTCGAAGAGAGCTTGCTCAACCAATCAACCTGAACTTTGCCTCTTTTATTCTTTTTTTTTTGTCGAGCCTTGATGATGCAATCACCTGATTTCCTCATGTTCCCGACCACACTTTGACAAGGAATGATTAGGGGTGGGCGCTAATGTGAATGGATCTATCGATCAAGTGAGGTCATGCACACACACACACACACACATACACACAAAAGGCAAAAACAAAAAAGAAAAAGTGCAATATACATTTTTCGATGAGTTCCACTCCAATATTTATTTTGGAACCTTTTTTTCCCCTGTCAAAGAAGTTAGTCATACGATAAAAATCTGGATGGCTATAAGAGCTAAACAAAGAAAGACAAACAGACATTCACACACACATGCAAAAACACAAATATCTTTCTATCTATCTACTTGTCTATACATAGATAGATAAATAAATAGATAGATAAGTAAATAGATAGATAGATAGATAGATAGATAGATAGATAGAGAGATAGAGAGATAAATAGATAGATAGATAGATAGATAGATAGATAGGCATAGATATAGATAGGTAGATATAGATAGATAGATGAATAGATAGATAGATGGATAAAAATAGATAGATAAATAAATAGATAGATAGATAGATAGATAGATAGATAGATAGATAGATAGATAGATAGACAGATAGATAGACAGATAGATAGATAGAGAGGGGGAGAATCATTTAAAACTATAATAAGGCATGGTAAATATGCGCGACATGTTAACGGATACTTCTAATCCGTTCTTCCTCCAGTACACCAGGTTGTTTAGGGGGATATGTCCGCTGTATACGTGGAATCTTTCCAAACGTGCCGCAGTATGGGTAACTGCCTCTGGGGCATTTGAAGACACGTTGAATTGTTGGAAAACATTTCACCGACAACAAAACGAGACACAAATTTGTCACAGTGCATTCGAAATGTCATATAGATGAGAAAAAATGTTATGTTGCTTTTGTTAGATTGATGTGGACATGACTTCTCAAGGAAACGTCTCTAGAGTATACACTAAGAAGAGGACGGAGAGATTGATGTTGCCCTTGTTTTCTCTTTCTACGTGGACACACATGCCAACGGCACAACGCGTCTCCCGAAAATCCATTTGTTTTTGTTTTTTGCTTTTTTTTTTACCTGGAACTCTCCTGTAAGGTTTAATATCGCAGTGGCTTTCGAGGTCGTCTGGTCATCTTCGCATACGTCCATAATGGTTTTTCAATATATACAATGTCGCGGAATGCTTTTAAACTCGGCTCCCGCCTGACATCAGCTGTTACATTATAGGTTTCTTCCGACCAAAACGTTAATGCTCTTGTCACAAAGATACCGATATAGTCGAAAGGAGCACCTGTCTTTGACTCTCCCCGTGTCGTCACGGCAGCGGCAGTATGTCAGTCCGTCTGACATTATGGCGTGGCGTCCTGAAATGTGGAGGAGAGATAAAATGTGGATGGGGGAGGGGGTGGGGGGAGGAGGGAGGGGATTACATTAAATATATCATCTCTCTATTCGTAATCACTATAACAAACATCATTAGACCTGAAAGGGGAGGCAAAAATTACACAGAAAACACAAAATGAACCTGACGTATACGTGGCTGTTTGAAACCATTGGTACGCCTTTTAAGACTATTGTTCTCATTTGCTCCACCTCTCTCATACAGTACCTCCTCTCCTGTCTCCCACTCATTCTTCCTTCTCGAACACATCTCATCCGTTTAAATCCACCCCTCCTAACTTCCCACCATCTCCCATATCCCTTCTCACGTTTCCGCTCCTTCCAACATTGCCCTCTTCCATTCCAACCCACTTTGTATTCCCTTCCCACTAGATACCCCCATCGGATCTCCCGCCCCCAACCCGCCTTCCCTTCAGCTTTCTTCCCCCTTCCCTCTTTCATTCCCATCCTCTTCTCCCCTCCAATCCCTCCATTCTAACTCCTTGTCTTTTAACTTCCTCTTCCTCCACTCCCACTCACCTCCACCACCACCTCCACCTCCTCCTTCTCCTCCTCCTCCTCCTCCTCCTCCTCCTCCTCCTCCTCCTCCTTTCCGGACCACTACGTCATCCTTTTCCCGTTTCCCCTGCTGCATTGTCACCCACACCCTTTTCCCTTCCCGACAATATCTTTTTTTATTTCTCAGCCATCCCCTCCTTCCCCTTCACCCTTCCTCCTCTTTCCCATCTAACATTTCTTCGTTTCCCAACCACCCTTCTGCCCTCTTCCCTTCTTACCGCCCCCATCCCTCCAAATCCACTCCCTACGCCTCTTCCTCCCTCCTCCCTCATCCCTTTGCAATCTCCCTTCTTAAAATCACATTTACTTCTTCCTTCACCATCAACCTCTCTCTTCACTTCCACCCACTGCCTCCTTCTTTTCTACCCACCCATCCCTCCTTCTTATCTCAACCATGCACCCTCCACCCCTTTTTCTCTTCTACCCTCCCTCCTTTCCCATCCACCCCATCCCCCTTTTTTATCCATCCCCTACATGCCCTTCAGCTAAACCCTCCTCTTTCCCTACATGGCGCTGTCCATGTATGCTATACGATTATTACCTTTCAACAGGGCATATCACGTAGATTCAGAGAAAAAGCCATAATGTGCCCGATATACAATTGTTATAGTTGCGCAAAACGTAACATGAGTATAGAGGTTACATATATATAGCAAATGTCAAATTCGCTTTCTGTTCCGTCGATTAGGAAAAGTAATTGATCGTTTTGGTTTGCAGTTTATTGTTACGTCTTAAATCATAAGCCCAAATCGACTTTCCATATAGGTCAGTTGATGAAATGATACTCTCATACGGTTGTATCTTTCGCCACAAAAAGCGAAAGTCGAACGGATTTGCTTTAGAAAGTGAGACACGATTCCTAAATATATAATGCACGTGCAAAATGGAAGCAGTGCTAGTTTTGAAAGCTTTCTATGTGGACGAACAAACATTTAGTAATATCCGATGCCCCCTTTTTCTTGCATATTAATACAGTACAACCTCCTCTTTACGTATTCAAATATTGGGCGTTTGAAAATTGACTCGGCTTAAAAAGCTGCAAAAAATGGAACAGGACAATATGTGATTGTTGTTATAACTTTGCCATATCAATTCTAGAAGTCAAATTGTATGTGAGATTCACATGAATGCCACGATTATGAATTGTGAGCTCCCCCTAAACTCGATGAGAATGCTAACAAGCAGTTGACTATTTTTCACCCACACAAAACCACCAAGAGCCATCGAAGACATGGCACTTTTCAGACATTTCGCTACAGTGAATTCGGGAAAGACATTTAATGAACATTATTGTCGGCTTTTACTAAAGACATCCAATGAAACAAGAGAGGTGCTACCTCCCTGAAAGAAACTAACCAGAATTATATTATTCGGGTGACGACAATTATACCATAGACACTAACTTTTCCCCTATTGGATGTGTCTACAAAATAGAAACACAAGCAACGCAGTTGGAAGGCGATATAACTGATTTGACTTTAAGAACAAGTGTCTATATCTCTCTACGTCGATGATATAAACATGAAAGGACACCAGATGTCACATGTATATGGTCTTCACTGGTATAATCAGGAGATCATTACATGTTCATTGGGATGAAAATAAAGGGAGGGCGCACGAACGAACACTGAAGGAGTAGTAATGGAAGACGTATTACAGTCCGCTCTAATCGACCTGTTTTTCGTCCTCCTGATCATTACTGGGTACGTTAGGATAATGGCTTGGTCACAAAGTTATAGATATTGTCATTTTGTAGGAGTAGTTGACCTGGAAACGTCTCCTCTCGAGAAAGAGATAGATAGATGGATAGAAGGAGAGAAAGAAATCATCAAAATTCGATTCGTGCGGGCACACGGGATACGGTCTGCGGAGCGTCATCAGAAACAGATCTGTCGAGCTGAATCCCGCCGATTTTCATCGCGGCGAGCTGTCATAGTTTGGCTTCGTTCTGATTCGTGCTGTCAAAAAGGAGAAATCGTTGATCCCATCTCAGCCGCTGAATCCCCCCGGTGAAAAAGAAACTATATCATACCAAAAAGACGAACTCTGTGGCGGGTATCCAGTATGTGTTTCATGCAATGAAAAAAAAAGAAGAAGAAGAAAAAGACACTCTCGAAGATTATGCATCACTCGCTGCTATTGAGCTGTAGGGTGATTCGGCCTTTCGCACTTTCATGTCAAGCTGTGGAAACGAGGCAAAGGAAGAGGAAACTACTTGACGTTATCACACAAGAGTCCGAATCAAGGAAATACACACTTACGTGAACATGTCTAGCGTTCATTAGTTAATTCACGCATTCATGCATGAACTTTAGCTTTCTTTACCCCTATTTTATCTTTCAAGAAGGGATGATGATGATACACCATTCCAATCAGGATATCTGCACCTGTGGTTTTGGAGAACGTGTGATACAGCTATCGGTTTACATATAGGCCCATTTCCGCCAGCATTCTATGATATAGTGTCTTCTTTTCTGTTTCTTTTTAGTATCATGTGCTCTCATTGATTAACGTTGTCTGATTTCTTTTTCTAATAACATTTTATACGTCTCCTTTAATTTTGTCTTCGATTTGGGTAGATAACATTCCATAGAGAACCCATTTAAAATGCACGTTATAAACAATAATTTATGCCACAAAATAAAAAATGGACTATTTTGGGGATGCTATGTGTTGTTGGGACATTGTTTCTCTTTTTTCGTTCGATCATATCTACAGATATCAACTCACCTGGGCTTTTCTTGACAAACTCTTCTAGGCAGCTTAAAACAGAACGTTTTGCTTTCTCACTGCAGTAGGTATTTGCCATAGGAGAAACTGAAGAATCCCACAGTCTGGCAACATACGATTCTGGCCCCATCATCTTGTCAACTATAATCTTTCGTCCAATATCGTTGGGAAGTACATTTTAAGGAAGACTATATGAAACCTGGCATATAAGCATACCACACTTGTTTAGAATCAAATGTCTCATCGTAATAAAAATCCACTAGATTGGAGGATGATTTCGTGAAGGAAAAGACAAATAAAGCCATGCCGTAGAAACGCTTTCCATGTATTCATATTGACATAGTACCGCCTTTATGATGTTCTTACACAGAAGATTCAATAAAAGAACTATAATATTCGACATTTACCTTTTTGCATGAGGACTATTTCAATAATGATCCACTTTGAATTTATCAAAGCCTGATACGAAGTTGAAAGTTGTGATGATAATGATGACAATGTTTTATATCCATTTACACGTTGCTGTCCAATTAGGGTTCATATTACTCTTCCAGTGTGCAGTAGTCCTGATAGTAAGTGATTGGAAGTCCTATGTTCGTACTATTATTGGTGCGGTCTCAAAACTCGTACTAGGGAAAATCTCAATTTTTGAATCACTCGGTAATAGCAGGTGGACCTCAATATTAGGCAGCTAGGTTTTTTGGGGGCCCAGATCTTCTGCTGAATCGATCTCTACTACCCATGTTAGCTGTTTGCATGCTTTCCCCTCATTGGCAGGCTCAAAGGGATTATCAAATGTATCATTTGAAATTCAGTGTACATGCTAGCGTTGCTTTGCATTTGCGACTCACGTACTACGTCCATGCCCAATGCAATAATGTTGCGAGTACAAGAACACTGTAAACATGGCCATATAGGTCCTACATCAGCGCCTGGGAGCAAAATCAAGACGGTTGTATTTTGGAAAGTTTCAGAAATATGTGGCATTTCGATCTTTCCTCATCATCGTTTGCCTGAAACAAGGCATTTATGGCGATATTGTGTCTCATTTTGACACGAAGCAAACGCCATGATTTCCTTCGTCGTGTTAAATATTCCAGCTTGAAAGGGAATCGATAGAAATGATCGGTATCGCTTAATCTAACCGCTGGGTTTCGAGGTACTAGTAAACACCAGGACCAGTACGAGCGCCGAAATTTAATTCCTGCAGCATGTCATCACTGCGAAAACCCCAAATTATTCAATGGTCAAGTGGGATACAGTAATTCAGAAAAATAATAAAAATGAACCAAAAAAGGAAGATTTTTAGTTAATGTGTAAACGATGCAGACTTCCAACTGAAGGCTTCTGGTGCGAAATCCAGTCTGTACTCAATTTCAACGCGTTTATGAAAAAAATGGCGTGGGTGTGTTGGTGTGTGTGTGTGTGTGTGTGTGTGTGTGTATGTGTAAGTATGTGTGTGTGTGTGTGTTTCGTGTTGTAATCAGACCAATTGCATCATAGGCGTTAGTGATGCTATAACAGGGAAAGTCAACCATTACATATCCCCGGTTTGGGCATACAACCCTTTATGTCCGACAGCGTTATCATGTTCGTTGACCAACAGCACACATCCTGGTCGCTCTTGAGGGACAAGCAGTGCGTCAGTTTAAAGGGGAAGGCTAGTAACTGATCAGTGGGAATCAGTGGAAATGCTGGGAGATGATTGTTCCAATCCTTATGGGATTCATTCAAGAGTTCATTGTATATCTATTGTTGTGCGAAAATGATTTGCTTCAGAACGGTCTCATATTCAAGTAATGTGCAGATTAATGCTCCGTCACTGACCAGGGACGCTAACCTGGAAGCATTAAACTGCACATTACTTGAATATGAGACCATTCTGAAGCAAATCATTTTCACACAACAATAGATATACAATGAACTCTTGAATGAATCCCATAAGGATTGGAACAATCATCTCCCAGCATTTCCACTGATTCCCACTGATCAGTTACTAGCCTTCCCCTTTAAGTCATATTCAAGATGTCCATGCCTACAAATATCGCCAGAACAAGCTCGGCATAATGTTATTTCCTTCCAAGTAACTGTACGGGACTGACCTATGGAATATCCAGTCGGAAGAAGGAGTAATTCTAAACAAACATCATAACCCAGTCCAGATTTCTACTTATGCGATCACTGATATCAAATGTCATTTCATAAAGAAGACGCCACATCGGAGTTTAAACACTATACCGAAGGCCTTCATACGAAGTAATAAACGTATATGAACGAAGCGGGCGGAAGCGCAGTTGATATGAGAGTAGGCCTACATTATATGAAAGGTGAGCACGCACCCTATTCCACCAACTTCGAGACAACCTAACAATGTTTAGACTCTATGATCAAGAGTGATCCTAAAACAAATATTGGCGGAAATTCGTTCTTATTGTAGTTCTATTATAAAGTCTCATTTGTATGCATTTTGTTTGTTTTACTTGTATTGGAAAGCTTTTAGACTGGTATCGCCATATTTCCTGCAATTGTTATATACGCTCATTTAAAAGCTATATTTGATTTCTTTGTATGAAAGTTCATAAAAAGTATAGCTTCATTTCTTAAGTTTTCTCAAAAGTTTTTGAGTTGCATTGAATCCGTATAGAAGGAGACTAGGAGGATGACGAAACTCAGGCTCGGACCTTCTTCAAAGATTTGCTGAGCGACTAAAAATTGTCGTTGCTTCTGTTTTGAAGAGCTTGCGTTTTTGTTTGTTCGTTTGTTTGTTGTTGTTGTTTTTACTATTATTGTTATTGTTGTTGTTTCTGGTAACTTGGTAAACGAGAACTTTCGAATAAGAAATCATCTGAAGTTGGTCTGGATGGTATGAAGAGAGGTATGCGAGAAAAATCTTCAGAAACCTAACAAGAAAGTTAGGCAGGTTATAGATGGGAGACTTTCTATCATTCCTTGCGTGTCTAGAGAAAATTGGTTGCTGGAGGCGATGGCATGAACAGACAACAACGACAAAATCTAGATATTACACAATCATTTAATTAGACCATTAATAATTCACGCAAGGGCACGTTAGACTGTTCCAAAAGTACTGTTGTGGGAGAAATTCTTGCTAATGGTCTCACTGATGTATAAATGTCGATTGAGTTCACACACTCACACACACCGACACACACACACACACACACACACACACACACACACACACACACACACACACACACACACACACACACACACACACACACACACACACACACACACACACGCACACACATACACACACATACACACAGACACACACACAAACACGCACCCAGGCTAACTCAAGATACTTAAAGTACCGTTTACTATTGGGAGCAGTGATTTAAAAAATGTTCAAGTTATCACATTTGATGCATATATGTAGGTCAATTCTATCCCAAAACATCCTACCATATAGAAAATATTGCAATAAAGTCTAAAATACAAGGAGGTATCACTATTTTTCTCAACAAACCATAACTGTAGTTGGGTAATTCTAGAAACAGTTTTATTATAACTAATGTTCACATTTTGTATATCTAACAATAGTTAACATTGATTATACTGATTAAACATTTTTACATCGGTTGTTTCTACCCCTAACTCACATTTTAGAACTATTTTGAAGCACTAAAGCTGGGTTTTTGTTTCATGTGCAAAAGGAAAATAATGCCTTTAAGATGTGGCAGTGCCTGGATACCCCACATCATCTGTCATTTCGATGACGCAGAATTGATCTTCCACTTTTTTTTAAACTCAGGTTGTTGTCATCAGCATATTAAAGTCTTACCTCACACGCTTAGGCGCGTGACTCCTTCGTCTGTTTGTATGTATGTGTGTGTGTGTGTGTGTGTGCTGTGTGTGTGTGTGTTTGTGTGTTTTATGCAGTAATTAAGTATAATCAAGATAAGTAAAGACAACAAAGTTAAACGTTTAAAGAGACTATAGATGAGGGGGTCTTTCACCCTTCTGCCCTTTCAGGACAAAAGTTAATATCGAATGTATGAGAAGGTAGAAAAACACTGGCAGCTGAAGGACACAGCATGAGATGGCGAGATAACCCGATGAACGCCTTTTTTCCCTTTAACACAGCTTCATTAGTGTAGAGACAAACGCTGTCTTGGAAGGTTAAATGCACATTATCGAGGTTATCATCTTAAACTCGACGCTAATCACATGACGCAAGCTCATTCCGCGATGAACGCAGACTAAATTCAATATTGATGTCATTACGAGCCAAATCACATAATCAGGTGTAATCAGCTACCAAAATTGAAAACAACAACAACAGCACCCGCTTTTCAGAGTTCGGCTGACTTCAAATGCCTTGGAAGAAAAGGGGTTTTTTCCCCCTTTTTTTTTCCTCCCGGAGAACCACCACCGTGGGAGAACGGGAGCTCTCCCTGTCACCTTTGTGCACCCGTGATGGGGCTCACGGCTCCTCCAAGATTGCTCTCCTCAATCAGATGATTAAAAAAGGATAAATAGATTTTGGTCGGTATAACCCTGGTACGCTACGGGATGAAAGTGCTTCTGCGGAGCAAAGAAGAACTGAGACACATTTCATATTATGCAGCGAAGAGTTGTAGTTTCTTCCTTTCTGTTTGCGCTCAGCGTTTGTGTTTGTACCTGTTGGTTTGCATTACATTTAGTTCATCCTGAAGCCGTATGACAGCGGTATGAAATTTCCATGTGAATAGGTTCTGTTCCGAGCCAGCGATAGAATTGTTTTGTCAGAGACATGTTTTGTTTCCGCTGCTGTTTCCTTGATCATTTTTGTCATGTTATTTCATGGCGAGGGGCACGTCAGTTGGTTGACATTAACGGAGGGGTCCACGTTCTCCTTGTACAATCTTGTCTCACTCGCTACCACCCCCTCCCCCTCCCCAAACTAACGCATCAGCTCTAAGTGCGACGTCGTTTTCACTGCATAACTTCGTTACTTGGTTTTCTTGTGATTCGAATTGCAGGGCCTTGTCTGCCCACTTCCAGACAGGGCAACGTCATGCTGATAGAACAGCATTGCTTCGAGACGGCTGAGATTGATGGAATTTCTCTCGTTTTATCGACTCGTAGTGCGATACTAGTACTTCAAGCTTTGCCTTCAAAACTTAAGTGTAACCCTCAAGTAGTCGCTTCATGGCAGCAGCAAGTTCACATGTTGTAATGCTGGTTCGCGTGAGCCGAAGAAATCGTACCAGTATTACAAACTCAGTGACTAGATAAAAGCCTAAATATTCCATTATCATTAAACACTTCAAATTTGAGAGGTTTTTTTTTTGTGTGTGTAATCATTGCTTACTTTTTGCTTTGTTTGTTATAAAGTCTATTTATTCATACATTAATCGTGCTTGTAATAATTCTTTGTGCAATCATACTGAAATGATGAAAGACGCAATGTTACATTGTATAATGTATCACAATCTCGTCAGGAACGAATTGATTCTGTTTTTCGTTCACATGTTGTTTTTGTCGGTCTAAGAATGTAATCATTTATCGGGCTAAATTGGTGGCCTATCAAGACGGCTGCCAATACCAAATTCTCTGATTATTAGCTAGGTTAAGATGTACATTCTGTCATGTTCCGTTCCATCAAACACCACCCATTACATAATGCTACACAAAAAACACGGATGCACTAAAAAGCAATCCTGCAAGTTACAGCAAGTCACCGCATCTGTTATCATCTATAATCCTGCAGCTCACATTATATTATTTTCATGTCTCGACAGATTCTCAATTGGCTGTATATTTTGCTCTCCGCTCAATTCTCCCTTGTCTTTTCTTTTCAGTGTCATTTATCTTTTTAATATTCGAACGTGTCTGCTTGCCCACAATGATGCACCTAATTTCATGGGCAATTGGCAAGGGGGATCCCGGGAGAGTTTTGTCTATTTCTGGCAGATGATTTTGTCGAGTGAGAGAGAAAACGTGTTTGTGTGTGTGTGTGTGTGTGTGTTTGTGTGTGTGTGTTTGTGTGTGTTTGTGTGTGTGTGTGTGTGTGTGTGTGTGTGTGTGTGTGTGTGTGTGTGTGTGCGTGTGTGTGTGTATGTGTGTATGTATGTATGTATGTGTGTTTTTATATGTGTTTTGGTTTGATTATCAACCATGATGTTTCACGCGACGGCGTATCAAATGAATATTTCTCTTGGTGAACAAAGTCATTGCGAAGGGCATGAAAATGTTTGCCGTTTTAGCCATCGGGCGTAGAATCAATTCTTGGTCGAACCCAGACTGTCTCTGCATGATGTTTCTACGTTCGCTGCCGACTTCATTCACAAAGTTCATGCGATGAAGGACAACAGGAAATGAAGTGGGGAGAGACGGATGAGTAAAAGGACAGGAGACCAAAGAATTCTTCTTTCTTTTTCCTTTCTTTTTTTAGGACGGCAGAGGTAGCAGCAGTAACAGCTGTAACGTAAGTGACAGTGTCAGTTCTGTAAAGGCTTAGAATCTGCAGTATCAATGGTGCACTACTAACACAGTCGGAGTAAGCCGGTGTAGGCGTATAGTTGAGATGACGATGTGATCGTGTCAAAATGTTATAGAAATGTGAAACAACAACCAAAAAACAAAAACAAAAAACAAAAACCGACAAATGTCTTCGAGGTGATCTCATTCTCTTTCGTTTCTTTCTCTTTCTCTATGTAGTATAATACGTGTACTAGTATGATATGTGTATACACATGTATGTAATGTATGCTTATATGCATATATTATATTTATTATGTATCATATATTACGTATCTGACAATTATTTTCTATTTCTTTTTTTTCAGAATATTCACCGAATCATACTATATTTCATTCGCACTCAAAAGGAAACATGGCTCGCATGAGCCACAAACACACACACACACACACACACACACACACATACACACACACACACACACACACATGAATTAATCTACACACATGATACACACTTTATAAGCTGCGAGTTTAGTTTTTTTTCTTTTGCTGTAAATGTGCGTTTTTATCATTTTTTTTCGGCCTTAAAGAAAATCACTGAATAAAAGGGTAAAATGGAACAATTCCATGGCGAAGAATCCTTGTAGACCCCCTGACGTCAGGACTGGTTTTGAAACCATTTATTGTCTTCGCTCGGTGGCAGGAAGCAGCGCTCCTGCATGAACTCCATGACGCCACGCCGAGGAGTGGCGCGCCGCCTCCGCGAACGGAGTTGTGCAAGTGCTTCCGGTCTTACTCCCAAGCAATTGAAATGGACCTGCCTTGTCACGTGGTTCCGATCAAGGATACTCTGATAAATGACATGAGAAAGTGAGCCTCGTGCCACGGTAGAATTTCACTCGTGGTTTGATTACAGTTAAAGACCCGGTAGCATTGGGATGCCCTCGAGTGGGAAGGCTGACCGGCTCGGATACATTCGTGAATTCCCGTAACGAATTGTGTATGGCTTTATCACTGGTCTTTATGTATTAAAGTAGGCCTACACACACAACCGAAGAATCTGGACTGGACCCGACATTAACCCGTTGGGGACGAGTCCCGAGTATACTCGGGCAAGTGTCTATGGGAAATGCGTGTTGTAGCAAAATCAAACCTTCCTCAACGGGTTAACCGAGGAGCGTGCGCTTCGATGCACATATTCGCTGACGGGGGCTATTCGTGGTTTTCGAATACACCTCGATGGGCAGCGAATAAATATCGATTCAATCTGTTCACCTGTGAATCCACCACGCTACCCCATTTTTAATCCCTTTGCAGAATGCATCTCACGTGAAATTAGAAGTTGAATTAGAATGTGAAAGGACCTTTGTCTTAGCTGTAGCTGAGTGTGGCAAAGGAGGACACAGTATTGTGCAATGTTTGTCTTTAGGGACTACTGTAAGTACGTTGAAATACACATTCCTCGTTTTCATCGAAATAGTGTCTGAAGCCGTGATAACTTGTAAGGTTACTTAAAATTCAGAGAAGAACGCTTTGACTTGTACATGAACTCTGCACAGCCTTTCACGGATTAAGTTATTTTTTTCTTTTACAGCACCCGCCGGCTCAAATATGCATTTACAGATTTGAGACTTTCAACGAAACAATCCTCAGTAGTGATGGCATTGCTTTCACCTTTTCTTTAATCAAGTGCCCCTCATACGCTCTCTGGGGTTCAAGCCAGCCATGATTATTCCACCATGCAATGCGAATGGAGTTCTAGGTCTGTTTAGACTACTCACTATACCTGTGAGTCGATTGATATAGCATAAATTTTTCCCTTTTCTCTTTCTCTTCTTTCTTTCTTTTTGTTACATCGGTCTGTCTCTCTACTCTTAGATGGTTTTCCTCTGCTTCCCTGCATGAATGTAGAGCAATCAGCCCTACTTTGTATACGACGACTCGACTATTCATGAGTGAGTCGAGAACATTCCACTATCGCATGCGTTTGGTTAATATGGAGCACGAGTACCAGTATTACTCTCTCAGGCGAATTCATGCCAACATCCATACGCAGTTCCTAGAGTGTCGAAGGGTACTAACTCTTAATCAACTGTTAATCATCTGTGGGAATGTTTAATAAGAAGTGTTTATTTGCGTCATTGTTATGATATGTTGCTATCTCGGTTTGTTCTTACTGCCGTGTGTATGATTAAATTTGGGTGGTGTTTGTGGTTTTCGAGGCTGTTCTGACACAGTGATGCTATAGGGACTGAGGTGCAATGCTTGTTGTATTGAGAAGATTTAGGCCGTGCAAGAGTCCGCAATAAAAGAGGATGTAGAAGTGGTGGTGGTAGTGGCTGGAGAATTGATCGGATTAACTTTTAGTGGTAGTATAATAATGCAGTGGATATGGTACTGGCAGTCAAAGACTTACCTCTGTCTATATGGCTATAGGTGAGAGCATGATATTGGCATTGGCACTGAGCGTAAATCTTTAAAGCTTGGTAGCTCATTCCACTGGCCACAACATCTTAAGATATTACTCACACTATGTGAGTTCTCCGGTCCCTTTTGCATGTGTGTTACTGCGCTGTGAATAGTATGAAACGAATTGTAGAGAATGTCCTTGAAAATGGATTCGACTGACAAAAACGTTGACGGATATAGGAGTCTGATTTAAACAGTTAAGAGAAGACAACTCCTGTTTTGAAAAAGGACATGCGCTGAGAAAGAATAATTTTGAAAACTTAATGTTGACATGTGCAAGCTGTAGACAGGAATAACGATAGAGAGACTTCTAGTTTTAGGAAATCTGCAGAAATAGGTTAATTGACAGAGAACGGCGTGGACAACGGTACAAGCTACCACCTACTACATATACAGCAAGGGATGTATAGGGTAACTTGGAAAACCGTGATCGCCCACGTTCTGCTAGAACATGGTACATAGTGTGTGTGTGTGTGTGTGTGTGTGTGTGTGTGTGTGTGTGTGTGTGTGTGTGAGGGAGATATAATAAGAGTGAATAAAATGGGACAAATTTCCGAAAGTAGCGTATCGTCAAGAGAAAAAGATATCTAATGCATATTTTACTATTCCCATTACAATGAAAATCACTGCATCGAATCGACACACACATAGAGAGGGAATGACGTCGGCACTATTTACCCTTTTGCGTTAATTTTGTCGCGAAAATCCCTTGATCCAAGAAACAGGTAGTATTTCTGTCTCATGGTGTCTTCAATCGGCAGATAATACGACCGGATATAACGGCACTCGTCTAAAATGACAGGAATATTGTTCGGGGACTTATTTTCTCGAATCGAAGAAGAAGCTCTCAGAGCTTGAGTTTGGAATCAGGCGAGATATCTCCCGTGCAATAAACCACACCAAAAAATGAAAAATAAATAAAAAAATGATGGACCACATTGGGAGAAATAATTACAACAGCACCTATGAAAGAATGGCGTAGGCCTACTTTTCAGATAAAGCACGCTCAGGTGCATTGATTGCTGATTCAAAGTTATGTTATCAGCCAATTAGATTCTTCGAGACGAAGCAGAATAGAGAATTGGATAAGAAAATGATGGTCTCCTTTTGACATTAATGAAACATTTGTGTGCAAGCGTGTGTGTGTGTGTGTGTGTGTGTGTGTTGTTGTTGTTCTTGTTGTTGTTTTGTTTTGTTTTGTTTTGTTTTTTTGCTGTATCCGCTGGTGTTACAGGGCGTTGTGCTATTGCTATGTACAGTTCTTCGATCGAAGACAATGTACGCAATAGTCAGCATACCTCACACCTACTATAAGACAGAGGGAAGAACAGTAGTTGTGCTGAAGAGCGGGTTAATGTTATGAACTAAGATGAGTCATGATCAAATGGATACACCTACGCACTCATTAGTCCATCTCCCATTACACGTACTGTTTACCATCCGGAGCAGTGATTGAAAAAAAAGAAGAAATCTTCCTAGTTATCATATTTTTATATCAAATGTATATGTGTGGGTCAGTTGTATCACTAGACATCCTACCATATGAAAAATTCGCAATAAAGCCTAAAATATAGGGATATATCACCATATTTTAAACTCAATGGTTACTGTAGACGGTCTATTCTAGGATGATTTTTTTTTAAAACTATTGTTCACATTTTGTGAAATTAATACTGATTATACTGATTAACATTTTTACATCGGTTGCTTCTATCCCTAACTCACATTTTAGAACTGTTTTGAAGCGCTAAACCTGGGTTTTTGTTTCATATGAGAACTGGTAAACAATGGCTTTGTCAAGCTAGTTGTGTAAACGCTCAGTGTGAGATATGTAGAACATTGCATGGCAAGGTATCCATTTCCCTGGAGAAAACACCCCTGCAAGACGTCTCTCGTGTCACACTATGATGTCATGGACGTGATGAGTTGGGATTGCCATAGCAACAAGGAGGAGTCAGATCATTATTGATCTGACTACCAATGAAAACACCCACCAACTACTTATACTTTTTGAGGACATTTTGGTGCCAGCTTCGTCATGTCTGCCTTGAGTAACGAAGGGAAACAGATGAATGACAATGGGTCAATGACAGTGATAATTTTGTTTAATTTCTTGTGGCAGCCAAAGAATGGGTATTGAAAAAAAAATGTGAACAAACACCGCATTGAACATAAAATTATAAAATGAGTTATTACATATGAATTATATAATATATACAGAAAATTTTATGTTATTTACAAATGTACAAAATGGTGCAGGATCCAAGAGAGAGAGAGAGAGAGTGAGAGAGAGGGAGAGAGAGAAAGAAGCATTACAAACAAAACGAAGTTTAAATACCTGGACAACAATAACGCAGATAAAAAACGATTTCAATAATGTAAAGCAAACTGTAAGTATAAAGTAACACACACACACACACACACACACACACACACACACACAATCAAGCATTGCAGTAACATAGGCAATAGTCATTTCTTGTGGAGCTTCTTTTTTTTCATCACAAATGAGTGTGTGCGTTAAATGTGTGTGTGTGCGCGCGCGGACGTGCCGTGCGAGCACGTCTGCGTGTGCGTACCTTCCTTCCTCTTCCTTTACATGTAGATTGTTATAATTCCTGTCGGTCCCTCTGTCTCCCTCCAACACGCATGCGTACTCTCACACGCACGCACACACACATTGCACACGACATTTATACCAATCTGATTGGCAGACATGTTATACGGAAATGTTTCAAAGACACAGATCCTCCTGGGAATAATCAATGGGTGTTATTCGAGGCCTAGGTTGCTGCCAAAGACGCTTAACTACTATCTTTGGTTGCTGCTGTACGTCACTCAAGTCGAGATAACCTTGTGGAGTCAATATAAAAACGATCATAATGTTTCTCCAGCTCTAAGCGGTTGTTTTTTCTGATTTTTATGGCGATAAAATATCGCTTCTAGCATCCTCGTGGTGACAGACCAGCGTGCCGCGCAGTGGAGGATAAAGAAAGGTAACCTGTTTCTATTGGATGATAATGAGAGAACAGAAAAAGTAGAGGGGCACACACACACACACACACACACACACACACACACACACACACACACACACAATCAAAACGCAAAACAAAACAAAACAGTTCTTGTGCGATTTAAAATCACGAGTGAACGATTCAAAGGTATGAATGTATTTCAACAGAGGAAATAATCTTCGATCACTTCTAGGACAGCGACTAGTCTGGAAAGATGGCGTTACGCACTGAATGTTTGTAAAGAGAAAGATAGGAAGAAGACAGCTGTTCTATTACTAAAACGTGCATGTTTACATGATTAAGTTTAAATGACTTTCAAAATGCTGTCCACTAGACATACGTTTTCCAGTTCCAGTATTTTTTAAAGAGAGGAAAAAAATACTTCCAAATCCAGGGCAACACAGATCATTTGCACGACTACTATTATGATTCCGGTAATAACGTGATTTGATACCCAACACAGCCTCCGTGGACTCAATATTATGCTATCATATAACCCTCAATATCTCTATGTCGTGTTAACAATCCACATACCACCGTCATCCATGGACATAGTTACCCTCAGGCGAATTCTCCTACGAGATATGGATCGTTTTTATGCTCCATTTCATGCTGTGGTCCAATTTATCATAATGGGCTTGACTAGAATTTAAGATACCCAGCTGTTCTTGCGCATTCTGTCGTATTCGACTACGACGAACATTAAACTGGTTTTACATGTCAGGCGTATAAACACGCGTTTTCTTAAATGTTTCTTATTGTGTGTTGAAAGGCGCCATGTAAGTGTCGATGTCCCTTAATAACAGTTCCCCAGTGCGCTTTTCTACTTTGTTTTTAAATTCTAAAAAACTAGTGCGAGCAAAATGCCAAAAGGGGCTTAGCGACAGGGCATTTGCTCCAAGTGTGTAGAGCTCTCTACAGCGGTCCACTAAAACACCAACCCAACTAACATTTGGACGTTTTCTAAACGTTCTTAAAACATTCTAAGTTCGTTGTTTGGACGTTTGGTCAAAACGTTTTTAGAACGTCTTTTTGTGGAAGGTTTTCAACGTATTTAAAACGTTTCAAATGGACGTTATAAAAACGTTTTTTAAACGTTCAAAAAAATCAATAAAAAGCTTTCGGAATTTTTAAGGACCTGCAGAAAACCTTTAGGACGTTATAGACGTCAGTAAAACCTTTTAAGAATATTCAAAGCGTTCTGTGGACGTTCTGCGGACGTCCAGAAAACCTTTGAAAACCGTCTAGAACGTTCAAAAAAAAAAACGTTTTAAGAAAGTCTAAAAAAGTCTTATGACCCGTTCCAGAACGTTTAGAAAACCTTTCATATCGGTCTAGAACGTCCAGAAAACCTTTAAGAGCGTCTAATGTTTATTTTTTATTGGGTATTTTTTAAAAAAGTTAGGAGATTATACAGGCACAATCTGGGATTAACGTACCCCAATCCTCATCCTATATAATCCTATCCTAACCTGTTCCTAATTAATGTCCTACCACCTACTAGTATACCTATACTACATCCTATTCCCAATTGATGAATCTGTATCACATTCTTTTATATACCAGCAAAATGCTGTAATGAGTGAAGACATGGTTACTAAAATTGAATCACACACACCTTCATTAGGCTCATTAACATGTGGAAATACTTCTTCAAATGTGAATAACTAAACAATAAGGTAGGTAAGTTTATTTTTAACACAGAAAGTTTGAACCCAGCGTAAATCTTTAGATTTCAATGTCTTTTATCTATTTCCACCAGTTTTCAAATCCTATATTTTCTTATTTGAATATTCATAAATAGGCATGAATATTCATAATAAAGAAACCAACGAAGAACACGTAGTGGACCAAATAAAATCGTTTTTTAAACGTTCATTAAAGACGAAGTTGACGTAGCAGACGTAATAAAAACGTTTTGTTTACGTTTATAAAGGACGAAGACGTAGCAGACATAATAAAAACGTTTCGTAACGTCCATTGACGTTTTTAAAACGTTTTCCAAAAAACCTGTGCTTTGCGATAAATGCTAAGTCCCAACTTTGACGTTGTATGTATGTTTTAAAAACGTCCATTTTATACGAAGACGTACAGAACCTAAAGAAAAAAACGTTTAGGAAACGTTCTGAAAACGTTATGTGTTTGCTGGGAAGTTCTCTAAGACGTTTTCTTTGAAAACAGACGGTCCATCTACCTACTATATCAAACCTCTTTCTAGTCATGAGTTTTCCTTGTTGTCTCTGTCCACATGGCATTGATTGGCATTGATATGGCATCGATTGGCAAGCGGTGTGTTTTCAGTAACTTGTTCGATATGATGTTTCAACAGTACGCACCGCTCGTGTATTTGCATGAACTTGAATAGCCGCCTTGAACACTTGCACGGCTGCATATTTTTGCGCTTTTTAAATTGAAATAATTATTGTTTTCATCATACTTCTTATTCTGCGATAAAGTCGCTGCCGGATTGATGCAACCTTTTATGAGCTGCTCACCTGTAGCTGAAGTTACGGCTTTTACTGTTTCTGCTACTTATATTTAAACTAATCAGTGTGAATCTTAGTCAAGCTTGTCGATATGGTTGCCCCCTCACAATGATATATATAAATTATATATATATGTCTAACATGTACGAAGAATGTCATGGCAATACGAGAAAACTCAATTATTGTTATTTTGAGATAATATTTTGCAATAAAATCAAAGCTGCAGGAAACAGAGAAAATGTTAAGAAAATATGGGATATTTCAAAGCATAATTTCAAGAAGCAAGGTATCACGGGAACGGCTTTATTTGTTTCATCCGAAGTCGGATTTACTTTAAAAATGTTCAAAATGGCGCTTAACCCCTTTTTGCGATCAACGACTCATATATGTATAAACAAACCAAAATGTGGCACCGCTTACTCGAAGAATCGCGGAGATTCTCTTCGTGATATAGCCTCATCAACATTCTTGGCGGGGTTGAGCTTATCTTCCATATTGCAATCATTGACTATTTGACCCAAGATCGATGATAGCAGTCAGCAGCTGTCTTAAAGATGATGTTTGACATGAGTGTGGCTCTATGTAAGTTTATTACATTTGACCTTCCCTGACCTGTGTGATGATGTTTAACTGTGTGAAGAAAAAAAGTTATCCAGCATTCAGAATTGTTGAGATTTATGTTGTCACTGTAAATATGACTTAATATCGAGTGTGGTTATTCCCGTCACCCACCGACTTTTACTTTTATGAAGCATCTTGCGTTGATTTCCAACCCTCTGATTTTGTTTTCACAGATTCATAATGTAAACAATATCAGAGACTACGGTAGTATATAGAACTACGCAGTTCAGATTTTTAAAACTCGAAACATCTCTGCGAAACAGTGCCTTGAGGTTCAGCAGAGCTACAAGGTAAGTCATTTACGGACTGCACCTACCACTTCTCAAGCCATAACTTTTCACGATGCTAGTATTATTATTATTATTATTGTTATTATTATTATTATTATTATTATTATTATTATTATCATCATCATCATCGTTATCATTATTATTTCGTTTTATTTATGCAGGGTGGCCCCGTCAGTAATCAAGTACTGTTTTCCAGGGGGCCCTGTAAACACATACATACAAAGTAACAATCGCAACAAATAACATTAACATAACACAATAGGTCGTACATCATACAGAACAGAACTGTTCATAAAAATAAGAAAATAAGGAATGAGACTAAATGTATCAATTTGCAACCAGGATGAAGAAAAAAAAACTTACTGACTGCGTTTATAAAAATAATAAATATGAGAATATCATATGTATCAAAAGATACGTGCCTGAAAATAAAAACACACACAACCATTGAATTATGATTCTATCAATATACCAAATCAATAACTATTATCTATACTAATCTCTCATTTCACTTATACATTACTATATTATATACTTCAAAATTCACCATTCATTTCTAATAACAGAAATCAATTTTAA
This sequence comes from Diadema antillarum, assembly GCF_040938485.1. Lineage (NCBI taxonomy): Eukaryota > Metazoa > Echinodermata > Echinoidea > Diadematoida > Diadematidae > Diadema > Diadema antillarum. Next base: position 4,455,760 of record NW_027271369.1, on the reverse strand, counting down.
ACAACATCAATCATCTTACAATATTCAACAACATACAATCTGCTTCTTCTACTACCCTTCACTATAAAATAAATCAGCATCCTACGAAAAAAAACCAACTAGAATTAACACTGAAAGTGATTAATACCCCCGCCCCTAGTGTTGCTTTATAGTATGTGATGTCATATGACATTATGTCATATGTTATTATGCTCCGCAGAGCGACGATCACTTTAATAGTCTTTGTCATTCTTGGTTCTATACGCATTCTTTGTCTCCCCCTCTCCCTCTCACATATATATATATATATATATATATATATATATATATATATGAGGGAATTGTATATATCATAAAAAATGTTAGCTCTGAATAGTATTACAAATCTAGTACATCTATTTTGTTATATCGTAGTGCCGTAGATACCTATAGTGCAAGCCGACTGATAACGTTGGCGATGCGGCCAATACTTGCAATTTCATTCAAAAAAAAATGCATGGCAGCATTGAACAATTCAATTTAATTCAATTCAAATGAAAAATTTTATTTCCAATATCACATTTTTGTTGATTGACTTGAAAGTTGTTCATGAAACGCATTATCAACTTTGAGATCAGAAGTACTGTGAATCTGTGTATAGCCTCTGAGAATCACATTACTTCATAGAAAAGTGCTTGTTTGTGTGTGCGTGCGTGTTTTTTTCCAAATATTAACTAACCCATTACAGGGAAGGGAATTTTGTCGTAGTCTCGATCAGAAGCTGATCTGTTCAATTTTTGATGTACAGGAAGTGATGACGTCTATGACCCCGCAATGATCAACTGCCTAAACCTGAGTATGGTGATATTGGTTATTCTTTCTTGCCTGACAAAAAGTCATTCTAATGGCTCTCTCATATTTCTCACTGCAGGCTACCTTTTATAAAGTCATCCATTGCAGAACACTCGACGGCTGAACAATGTTGTTGTTGTTTTTTCTACAGGGATATTTACCCTGCAGGGGATTAAGCCCTAAGGACGATCACCCCGCCCCCCTGTAACAATCGACCGATCCAAGACCTCATGAAGGTATGATCCTCGCGGACTTGTTTAGTAGTCATCGCAGGGGACATGTTTAGTCGTTGCAGGGGTGTGATGGGTTAATCTTTGAACCCCCTGGATGTACAGTCGAATTCTATTATGAAACCATTTGCCATCAGCGCTGCGGGAGATAATGAAAAACGAAATATCACATAACACCGTCAGTCAAATCGCATTCCGATTTACTTCACTCCATTAAGTATCTGATTTGTTATTGCTGCTGCTTTTTATCTTTTTAATGGGGCAGAAGTGATGATTCTCTTGATTGAAATAATGTGTGGAATCAATTATGAGTACTTGTGACAGCAAACGTACAAGACAATTTCTGAGTACAAAGCATTAAAACCAATATGTCTCACGCAAACACCGTTTCAAACGCAGTTAATACTGCTATTACGGGCAATTATATTCATTATTGGAGTCTCCATCAGCAATCTTGTATCCAGATAAAACGTGTGTGATAAACAGAGAAAAAAAGATGGATAAAAGCAAATACACAGAGCGAAGGATTTACAGATAGATGAATGATGTTATACAGATGGGTAGATTGACTGTGAGATAGAAGAACGTGCGGACGGAAAGAAAAATGAGGTGGAAAAGATCCATCCTGCTGCAGTTCTCTGAATAATACGCAGATGTCGTTTCATTCCATCAGAGCATCAGTGGATGTTACTTGATGTGAGTTGACCAAAATTAAGTCGGCCACCCTTAACCCTACCCCCTCCCCCACCCCTACCTCACTCTGTTTTATAGCGGCAATCATTCTTTGAGGAAATGAGAGCTTGACGAAGCATACGTTCGCGGACTGCAGATTCTTTTTTTTTTCTTTCTGGTTACAATATGACACAGACCTGAGGCGCACAATTATGTTGTTATGCAGGTCATATGAGGACGCACAGTGAGAGAAAAGCGGTCAATGAGAAATGGCGGAAACTTGATCACGCTCTCGGGCTGTTTCATCTTATTCCGTTTGTCACGACGCTCAGAGACGCAACCTCAAGAAACGAACAAAAACAAACAAAGTGTGCATCGTGAATGCACGCCCAACGCTCCACCACAGCCAAACGGTCGCTCCACTCCGACGAAGTCAACGCACTTCCGTACCCGCGTCTTCCGCTGACATCACGTTAGGGAAATTCAGCACAATATATATCATCTGAGTTCTTCAAAACACAAGCCACAGGATGCAATGAGAGTGCTAACTTTCTGCTCCTTCCGATCATCCACCGTTTCCGGAGTGAAGCTTGTTCATTCAAGCAAATTTCCGCCTTGATTTTGTCGACGTCGACATTGGCGTGGGTAAATACTCCTTTTACGAACAGCACACACGCACGTTGAAATTTGTCGGCATGACGTTTTTCATCATCTTCTCTCTTGACCAAAAAACAAACAAACAAACAAACCCACACGACAAACACCTCACAAATAAATAAAGAAAAGGAAAATAACATCGCATCGTCGTGTAATGGTAAGGTCAGTGTAAATTCAGTGTAAGAAGCAATGTCTTCACATATACATTAGGAAGGATACACAAGTTGAAAGTCGATGACATATTATGCTACTCATTAATCGTCACATCTTTAGAGACGCCGAATATGGCCTAATATGATTTATGGCCTTGTATACAGGGAGAGCTTGAGTAATGGTTGCTGGTCATCTGCCCGAGTAATTAACGGTATAGTTTTCCATGTACAATTTATACAATAAACGAAATACAAATCATACTCCCCAAAAACAAAACAAAACACAAACAAACAAACTAACTAACAAAAGAAACAAACGACAGCTCCATCCTGACAGATTAAACCTTTCAATCAAAATGCAATGCAATCACAGTGGAGTCAATCTTTGGATATCCCATCCTCAGGAAGAGCTACAAAATCATTATTTCATCGTCTCCATGAAAACCCTACAATAATCGAATTGTGTCTGTGCCCAATAACATCAAAAGGGGTCGATATCGATACTAAACACACAACGATCATGCAACCAGGTAGGCTCACGACATATAACTTACCTCTGCAAACTACAATACGCATGCGCATGAAAAGTCAATCGATGAAGAGACACGCCAATGAAAATAATGTACATTTTCTTAAATTACGAAGCCATGACGTGTCTGTTTTACCATGCTTAAAGGAGTCGGTAAAGGTATAATGGTTAGAAGCACAGTTTACTCTCTCTCACACACACACACACACACACACACACACACATACACTTCTTTGTTTTATGATATTCTTTATTTGAATTTCATTCGATATCAGACCCATGTTTACAATGATATTGATGTGAACAAAAATAAGCAGCTGCATTCTCTCTTGTGCTGCTAAATCATATTTTCTAAACATACAGTAAAATATACTTTGGTTTTTTTTTCAAATCACACCATGCATAAAAATTTGACATAAAATTCTAAATGAATCTCAGAAAAAGCTATCTTGATTAACTTAATCTAGCCAATCCATATGTGCTCCTTTACGCAAACACTTCTGCTGCTGAATCACCTTCTCTTTAAAAAATAACACTTTTTTTTTGCAGAGCATATTCGCTGTACCCTATGTACAAAAATTATACTAAATTCTGCATAACTCTTAGGAAAAAAAGATATCCTGATCAACTTGAACAAATTAATCAATATCTGCTTCATTACATAAACCGCTCACTTGAGAATACAGCATTTCCCAAAACCTGCAGTAAACTAAAAATTCATGCACACGCCCAAGCACACGCACAGACGAAAGCACAGAAGCTCAGAAAGCACACGAAAGCACACGAAAGCACACGAAAGCACACACACTCGCACACGTACACACACACGCACACACACACACACACACACACACATATGCACTGTACACACTCAACATAACAAAACAAAAAGTAACTACCGCTCCCTAAGAAAAAAAAACTCTCCTTCAAGTCCGAAACTGTGAAAATAGCATTGACGAATGACGAAGACAATCGTAGATTCATTATTCGACGCTCGGTGATTACATTCACGTAAGGTCGCTTTAAGATGGATATATGATTAACAATAAATTGCGCATGTTTTGAGGATGATCGATGTCTTCTGAAGAATATACTAGTATTGTACAATGTCAACGTCAATAAAAGAACCAAGAAAGGTCGTGGTAAAACATCAACTGCATTTCCAGGAGTCCCATTTGATTCAAAGTCTGACAACTGATTGTTGCCATGATAAGTTTTGATTCGTTCTGTTTTTGTTCTGTTTTGTTTTTGTAAAGGTGAGTGCAAGACGACTTGAGAGGTACCTGAAACTTTGAACAAACAAAAATAAACCCAAGATGATTATTTCTATTTGCTCCAACTGACATTTTTCTTTTATCGGATTCGTATTGCTGATCCCTGCCCAATTTCGTTGAGCCACTATCCAAATATAAATCTTGGTTTCAAAATCCATACGAACAAATTGGTACGAGACAAACAATATGTTTTCGTCATCCACATCTGACCGTAGGTTTCCCGGCGTAATGCACTATTTCGTAGAAAACGAAACGAAAAAAAAACAACAAAACACAACCTCAGGAGTACCAGGGATAAGAATTGGAGCAGACATACCTCGTCTTTTAGACAGATGCAGTAAATTGGTCACAACGTTTGATCTTCCAAAAACGAATGATTGCAGAGACGGGACTTATCAAAATAACACAAACGAGGTGAAATGAACAAGAAGGAATGTCGAAGAATGACAGGGGGAAAGGACTAGTTATGACATCATCTGAACTCCTGTAAACCCGTCTTGGCAATATTTTTGTTGTAGTCCACGTTTTCTTGGGCTTTTATTTTGATAATGCTCAGCACTCTTTTTTGTTCTGCTTTTCGTTGTGTTTTGGGGTTGTGTGTGTGAGTGTGTGCGTGTGTGTGTATGCATGTGTGTGTGTGTGTGTGTGTGTGTGTGTGTGAGTGTGCGCGAGAGTGTCTGTGTGTCTGTGTGGGTTTATGAGAAGGTGAGAGAGAAAGACAGCAGAAATTTTTGTATTTATGCTCAATACGTTACCACGATGAGCTACAGTCAAACCTGTTTATGGCGGCCATCCGAGGGAGAAGAAACAGGTGGATGCTATAGACAGGTGCCCGGTAAGACAGGTTTGACTGCATTTAATTAAATTTTTATGTATGATCTCTCCGTCTGTCAAATTAAAGAGTCAATTCAAAACCCAATATGTAGACATGGCCAGCCCTTCCCCTCCAATAAAGGGATTACGATGTACTACACTTGACATGATAATTCAAGCATGCAACATACATTGAGATTTTAGATTAATTTCAATTCATTTTGTGTCATGCAATATCATTATAGTCTTTATAAACTGAATTTACAAATTTTACGTTACTTTTCATTGTCATGGATGCTATATGTTGCAAATACAACACTGTACAATTTGTATGGAAACTTAACAAATGAAATGGAATGAAGTAAAATGAAGTAAACTTGTAACAAAGTGTAGATTGAAAATTGAATAAGCGCTATCTTTCATATCAACACAATGTTGCTTTTCCATCTCGTATCTTAATGTTCTTGTTCCTTAACAAAACACACGTAAATCATAGAAGTATGTGTACGTTTACAATACTTGCTAATCATAGATAAATAGTTATGATACTGAAATTCCAGCATAGATAAGGATGCTATGCTGTTGAGCTTTCAGTATAAAAGAACTGATAAGCATCATCACCTAATTGGATATCATAATCCGAGTGAGGTAGACCAGTTTTAACTTTAAATCTGAATTCTGAATCGCTCTTTGCAAAAGTATACTGCCCAGAAGTATCGGTACAGCCACTATCCTGAATGAAAAAGAGGCAGAACAAAATTTAGTGTGTGTGGATGTTTCGTTTGTTTTTCTTTGTTTGAAATCTCGCGAATGTACGTCCTTGGATCGTAAATTCCTTTCAATGAAAGGAAGACACTTGAATAATTTTTTTTCCCTTTGCAGTAAAAAAAGGGGGTCTGTAAATCCTCACCTACCCTGATTTCATTGGATCAGCATCTTGATGTCTCCAGCACTTAAGTGGTTGAAGTCATGGAAAGGTACAACCGTCACTTATTCCAACAACCAGAATTGTGGCTACCACGAATTTCGAATTTGTCAGTCTTTGCTCTACCTCTATCATTATCTCTTCCTCTCTCCCTCTCCCCTCTCTCCCTCTCTATCTATCTCCCTCTCCTTTTCTCTTTTTCTCTCTCTCTCTCCCTCCCTTTGTTCGTCTGTCTGTTTGTCACTCCATCCCTCCATCATTTCCCTCCCTCTTTTTTCTCCATCTCCTCTTCGCTCATAGTGTACTCGTTTAGTGTGCTTGATGCGTTTCTTTACGGTCGCTGTCATTCACGGTTAGGCACAGTATAACAAGATCGAATGTTTTACCTCACCCACTCTCTTCAAGAGCCGTGACTATGTCCGTATTCTTGCAACGACTGTGCATCTGTTTTAACCTACTGGGCAAGACCAAAAAAAAAAAAAAAAAAAAAAAAAAAGGAATGTAGCAGGCGAGCGAAACAAAACAGAAACAAAAAGAAACAAAAGGCAATCTTATCAAAGCACCAAACCGCGCAGGCATACATTATTGCGCGGAGGTGGTAATGCGATAATGGCATTTTCGAATTTATTTCAATGCGGCTTATTTCAACTCAGAGAATATTATCCGAATGGAAATTACTCGATGTGCATGGGAAGGACAAAATGGCCATTAGATGGCTCGAAGAGATTCATGGTTACATTTCTTTAACAAAACAATAAATATCTTGTATCCAGCAAAGCCGTTTACTGTTAAAGGCTTGTGATTACATAGCAAGATGAAGTAGAGATTGAAGTTGCTATCAAATCATCGACCAAACACAAGAGCTGTGAATCATAACATGTGTTATTTGTATTATTTGTGACACTATCTCCATATTTGATTCGTATATTATGCCTGGTTGCAGCGTGTATTGATGTTTCTGGAAAACATTAAACGCTTTTAAATCTTTCAACTTTCTTCTTTTGTCCTGTCGAAATCGAACTGAGCAGAGAGAGAGAGAGAGAGAGAGGGCGTAAGTATGTCAGAGGGTGTGACATCTGAAGTCTGAGCACGATATAGTTGTCAGAACTGTTTGTCATGACAACCAGTGCTGATCAAAAATGATATAACAATAAGAAGTCACAGCGAAACTGTGAATAACATTGCCAAAGTTGCTACGCTGAATTTTATCTCGCAATATCTAACAACAACTGAATTAATCGTAGCCGGTAGCAGTACTAAAATGTCGTTACCAGACATGAGTAGGGACGGTTCATTATGGAAGGACGTTTTCACCATAATGGTGATCCTGTTTAATACCTAGCCCCCCCCCCCTCCCCTCCGCACGGACACACGCACACCCACACACATACACACACGCACACTTATTGTCGTTTCATATAACCATGATGGTGATCTATACACTATCCCTTAGAGGATCTTCTACATCTTTGATCCTCGGCCAATACCTCTCCTCTAAGCTCTACCGTCTTTTGCGACCAAACCGACATCAATTTAAGCTGTGAAGAGGGCGATCTAAAAGATTAGCATCGCTTGTTCCAGGGGTACATTCTATACCCCAACACTCCCCTGCGCCATGTATTGCAATTAAAGTCTGTGGACGATGTTATCTGCCCTTTAAATGTACTCTTCGAGAGCGCTAGTCTTATTGACCAGTTGATTCTAACGTTTGCTTGAAATGGGCGCCTTTTGTTGTGTTTTGATTTTCACCAACAAGCCAGTTCTTAATTAGCTCATGCGCACATTCCGAAATGACTTTTCTTTTTTTCTGTAAGCGACAAAATGCATTAACTTGCCTGACGTAACAATATCATGGAATTCATCTTCAAAAAGTAGACCTGGGGACCGTTTCATGAAACTTTTCGTCGGTGAGTTACACCGACAACTGTTAAAAGCCACTGAAATCCTTGCGTCTGATTGGCTGATAGCAAATTTGTCGGTGAAAACCTCCGACGAACTCGTTGATGAAACGCCCCCAGGTGATCAGAACAGCCCGTCAATAAACATTTAATAGCGAAGCAACCATTTCTTTGTTTTTACCTTGAATGCTTCAACACTTTTCTATTATTGAGGTCAAATATTAGGCTTTAATGAACAATCATGGGTGACAGATTCTTATTAAAGTGAATTAAAGATCTACGTGGCTGTCATTGACATGATCATTTTCTGCTCATGCGCAAAGGGGAATTACGAACGGGCTTACTCTTTCAAAATGGAACACACGTTGATACATTCGATGTCAAACATTCATGTTTCATTCTCTGTATAACAAAGAAGCTAAATGATATCAAGATTGGTATCCAGTGCAACTGAATGATGACCCAAACATACTGAACAAAAAAAAATTATTTATAACATCGTGGCCCATAATTCCAACCGCCATTTGTCAGGGAATTGTCACTGTCCATATCATGCACATTTCTACACACATGCAAAACAAAATGGATACCGTCACACCTCTATTTGGCAACGGCACACGATAATCGCACAGGAATATATTGTCATACTTTCCCTGTTTATGTTATTCTCGATTGCCTTATTCCCACCATGTTCCCATATTCCCAAGGTCGAGAAGATATTGCATCGAGAAATTCATCACTTTACTTTATAGGAAGATTATTTTGCTTTCTGCTCTCAGTAAGAAAATAGCACCCCGACTGACATGCAAAAAGTGATAATCACGAAGATGCCTCACTTGGAATCGCCGTAGTGCACTTCCACATTTTCCGCCACTTATAAGTGTTTGAAAATCGGGCAAAGCCTACCTTTACTTGATGGGTGAGGCCATTGATTAAAGTTGACATCCCCGGAATGAGTTAGCAATGTCAGGGACACACAAACTTGTAGGTAGATCCCCTCTCCATTTTATGTGTGTAACGGTGTGTGTGTGTGTGTGTGTGTGTGTGTGTGTGTGTGTGTGTGTGTGTGTGTGACCGTATCGCGCTGTGAAACACGAAAGGTGCAGTGAATACGCAAATTAATGGACGTAAACGAGAACTAAAATGGAAGTCACGTTACAGCCACGCAGTTACAACACCCGGAAAAATAGTAAATGGATATTATTCCTTACATCGCGTGTGTTTTCATATCTTATGAAGATAAATTCTTGGCGTTTAAACTGATTACCAGCTCAGTAATGAGTTATTGCCTATGAGGAGACTAGAAACTTCAATCCCTGATATTTTTTTTTGTAGTCTCCTTCATTTTCAACAACACCTATTGTACTTCAGTTCACATTTTTTTTTTCTGATGTTACATTGTTGATTCAATTTTGTGTAATTATATGTATTATAATTCTGAAATTTGTATAATATTAACTGTCAAACTATAGAATTGTATTTTTGTTGGAAATGAAAACAGATCAATAAGATTAATGAGAGTGATAAATCTTGCAAAGTTCCGTAATAAATGGTCACACTCCCACATAGTTTTATGACATGCTTGTGCTTTCATTATTAAGTTGAAATACTAAACTTGTCTTTATCCTCGCTTCGGTAAGTTGTTAAAGGGTACATAATATTAACGTACCTTACATGAAGCGTTTAACGATTTCTTGTATAGAGACATTGTTTTAATGACTATTTACGTTATATTATATCATATTATATTACATCATATTATATTATTTTATATCATATTATATCATATCATATCATATTATATCATATTATATTACATCATATCATATTATTTTATATTATATTACATCATATCATATTATATCATATTATATTATATTATATTATATTATATTATATTATATCATATCATATTACATTATACTATATTATATTGTATTATATTATATTATCATATTATATTATATCATATTATATGTAGTGTAATAAAACATATTAGATAGATACTTGATATATTATATATTTGATATTCGATGATATCGAAATTGTAATGTCCTTTAGAGTTGAATTTGAAAATACCACAATACAATATCTATAACAGGACGTGTGCAGGGTGGAACTGATGCCCTGCTGCATCGAAGCACAAACTCTTGACTTCCCTGTCTCTGCCTACCAGTCTGTCTGTATCTCTGTTTCTGTGTGTTATCTACCTCCATCTTAACGCCGAGCCCCCCCCCCCACCCCTCCTCCACACTTTCCATCTTAAAGGGATTGTAGAGTTTTGGTTGAGACCTAACTTCAGGTTTCTAACAATATTTGATGAGATAAAGAGAACCTCTTATGAAATATGAAAGAGCATATAATTCCAAGAGGAATAAAACGTTTGTTTGATGATTTTTTTTTTACTGGTTGAGATATCCAAAACACAGCGATTCTATCAACATATGGGACCCACCTTTTATTACGATGACTTTGTTTTAGTTTCTTTTTGGATATCTCAGCCACTCCAAAACCGATTTTCATCAAATAAACTTTGAATTCCTCTTAGAATAGTATGCTTTTTACTATATCATAAGTGGTTTCTTGGTATCTCACAAAAAAAGTTAAAAGCCCAATCTTCATCTCCACCAACACTATACCATCCCTTTAATTTCTCTCCCTCTCACTCCCTCCGTCTCTGCTCCACTCTCTCCCTCCCTGCCTACTTCCGCTCCAATGTTGAACAGTAAATAGGCAGTCTAGAGGGAGGCTACCTATGCCGTCATTGGCGGTTGTTCCGAAGAATGAATTCTTCTTGAAAAAGAAAAACATGTCCATCTTCGTCAACATAGACCTTGTGGGAAGTTCAGGGGCTGGCAAGACAATCGAGAAGAAGATAATGCGTCCACCTCATAATTTGTTTTGTCACCACTATACACTATAGCTCCCCCTCTTTCTCCCGCTTCTATGTCATACCTCCAGAGAGATAATTCTGTCGCTCCCGATCTCCATCTCAATTCCTGTCTTCTTGCTCCAGTCCCTTGACTATATTCGCAAGGATTCTCATGTTTCTAAAGAAATGTATTTCCATATTTTTGTCATTTTTTTCTCTCTCTCCAGCCAGTGTATTCTGTTAAGGAAACCCATGGGGCTGCTGCAATACAGATGGCTTGATGATAATCTATCTGTCCTTTTCCACGACTAAACATCAACTTTACAAACTCCCGCGAAGCCTGTAGGTGTCCCTTCGGATAACCATCTCAGGCAATTTGTGACAAATAAAAGATAATGATAACGCTGTCTCTCATTATGCGCAATATTGAATCCATAACGATGACAGCCCGTCTACAGTTCCAGTACAGATACACATCTCTCACGTTGCTATGGAGTTGTCCGACCACTGCACACGGTGCACTCTCCATTGGCTGACCAGTGTAGATTAGTGGCCAGAAAACTGTTCTGGTTCCATTTTAACCGTACAATAACACCGTATCCTCAACTGCTAATGGCTATTTTCGAGTCTCTCTGCGAGCGAAGCGAACAACTAAACGTAGCTAGGACCCTGAAGAAGGTTATTTACGGGCAGATTGGCGCATTACGACGCTGAACTGGCATTGTTAGGGCGGCGATAAGCGTGCTGATGGAAGGATAAATGCGTTGCCGTCTTCATTGGGTATAGCGGTAGTATGTAATCACACTGGCTTTAGGTCCCCTGCCGACTGTTTTCAGTATGTGAAATGCTTGTCAGTGTGCTATAGCACTGTGATCATTCTTCTTTAGTCCCACTTTTCATCTCCGTCAGTACCAAGGAGAGCTCGTTGGTAAACCTAACAAGAGAGGAAGACAGATGAGAAAGATAGAGGGAAGAAGGTAGACAACAGGGAAAGGGAGGGAGAGAGAGGAAGAAAAAAGGCTTTCAAAAACATACATTAGCTGAATCAGGGAAAACAGCATCTATCATATCTCGAGATGTGTAGGGGGCCTCTGAGCATTTAGCAAAGGATCAGTCAGAGATGTAAACCTCGACAGAATCAAGTGTCCAATCTGATAGCAACGAACATTGTCTTGACATGTTTTTTACAGAAAGCAAATGAGGGAAGGTCAATGTGCACAGTGTATGATATTTATTTAGAGATTGAGCTTCAACTTCACAAAATTCCAGGGTAACCAATTGAGCCAGAGGATTGGTGAGACTTGAAGTGTTGGTAGGAAGGAGTTCTTCCAATGACGCCATAAATTGTCAGAAAGATCCAAAGAAAACAGATCAAGCATCCTAGTCGTCCTAGTCATCATGGACGATTTGGAGAGTGGGAAGCAACCTTGGCAACATTGTTAATCTACCATCGACAAAGTCTATATCTGGGACTACAGTGGTTACAGAGACTCCAATTCTCCCGTTTTCGACGGGAGATCTCCCGCCGAAAACCCATTTTTGCAAAATCTCCCGTTCTCCCGTTTGAGATTTGATTTCTCCCGCCCTGGCTCTGTGTCTCCCGTTGGAAAGGATTTCTTACTTATTGCTATTGTATGTTGAAAAAAATAAGCCTTACATAGCACCAGAGAGCATCTAGAACCCTAGGAACTTTGCGCTTCGCACACATCAACTTGGAGTCTCCCGTTTGCTAGGGGTTTCAGGCGGGAGAATTTCCAGATCAGAAGGTACTTTGGGTTGGAGTCTCTGTGGTTATGGTAGTAGATCTCGTGTTGAGAAGGTACAAACTGTACTGTCGTGTCAAAACTACAAAGCAGAACCGCTTTTTTATGTCGTATCTTGCCAATACCCGTAGCGTTAATGAGGCATGGTTGCACCAACAACAAACGAAGCGTGTAGTTCTGCAATCAAAGACTCAAGACTCATGAAAAATCACACATTGTTCCTTACAGGTGTCATAGAGTTCAGGCCTCATTAAGATCACACATTAATAAAAGCTCATGAAAAATAATAACACATTTATTAATCACGAATGGATGATTATGCCCTTTCTTCCAACGTTTTCAGTCGTTGTGTAAAGAATATTTAGCTCTGCAGGCTTGCCTCGTGAGACCAGTTCTTCAGTCTGTAATTTCTTGATGCTCGGGGGACAATAATGAACATGAACTTTAAACGAAACAAGAAAGACAGACCCGACCCATCGGGGCAAATGCCATATCACTGAACAGGAGAAATGTCTCAGAATTTTGAACTGGAGACCCTGCAGGTGATAGATCGGAGGAGGGTCCCTTATGGGATACAACATGTTTCTGTCGATAGAGGTCATAAGGCGTGTATGTCCCGCGTAAGATCGCAAGTCGGGCACTTAGACGTTTACTCAAAGGAAAAGAGATCATCAACATAAGTTTGAAGCCTTTTTGTCTTGTCGTGTTCTTTCCATAACAGCGTCGTAGCATGCACCGGGTGAAGAATATAAATGATTAGCCTTCACAAGTGGTGTCATTGCAGTATGATTGATTACTCTTAAGCGAATGAATCATTCTTCATTATCATTTTCTTGCTATCTCCTGTTATTCGTCAGATATCATCAAAAGAAGAGAGAGAGAGAGAGAGAGAGAGATACGTTGCACAACCATAATGAAAGATCTCAAAGAGGTATTTGTATTGTGGCTCTGTGTGAAATATGTTCGAAGGAGACTTTGTGACTACACAGAACGCCTTTTCCATGTCATTCGTGGCTTTTGTCTATGCATGCTCTCGCGTTATTCAAGTAACAATTGACCGAAAAGTCTTCGTGTGTGATAAGAGAGAGAAGGGGGTGGGGTGGGCGGGGAGGATAGACTCCCTTTGCCCATCTACGCTGTCATACATTATACAGGAAGACGTTGTAAAAAAAGTCTCCTTTGTCTGCTGATTAGCGCCGTGAGACAAACACGTTTGTTATTCACCGTTTGCGTTTGCGTGTGTAAGCTGTAATACGCTTATACATGGATAGCGTCACGAAGATTCTTATACAACGGTATCCCCATGCGAAGAGATGTTGCGTTGAAAAATGATATGCAGTCTAATTGTTAGCTGTTATTTGATGCATTCTATACAAATTTGTTTTTTTATACTATATACCGCACCCACTTCTAGTGGCTGTAAATTTGTTTTTTTTTTGTAATGTAGCCTGTTCTCTGCGCAGTGCTGTAATAGGTTACAGTTCGTTATTCCGAAGGTTCGCAATTCCTGAATTAAAATAGGATTCGTTGATTCCCAAGGTTCGTTAATCCGAAAATGAAATAGGGTGCGTTTTTCCGAAGGTTCGTTATAGGGCACCTTATCTTCATATTCGGATTAACGAACATCACCCCTGTAATCCAAAAAGACTTTACACAACATCCATCATTACATATCTATATTATCTATATCTAATACACACACGAACTTATAAATGAAAAGTTCCTTTCCAAAAAGGTGCAAAATCAATTTTTCATCAAGTTGGACTTTTTGACAGAAATGTGCACTTTTTAAATAGTCTCATACAGTAAACTCTTCAAGTATAATTAAAGTTGAGGAAATAGAGAAATAAGGCAATGAAATTTAAGTTTTGTTTTATAAAGTAAGAAATCCATTTCTAGGCTAAATCGACAAAATTCTAAAATGCATCGATTTTCTAAAAATCAGTGTAAACACAAAATTTTTTCGGACGCACATTTAAAGGACAAGTCCACCTTCATATACATAAGGATTGAGAGAATGCAGCAATATTAGTAGAACACAACAGTGAAAGTTTGAGGAAAATTGGACAATCCGTTCAAAAGTTACGAATATTTTAAGTATCTGCGCAGTCACTGCTGGAAGAGAAGACTACTACAGTGTATGATGTCACATGCGTACAACTATATAAGGAAAATAAAAAGAGAAACTTTACCTTTTGAATAAAGTGCACTTTTCTTTGACTTGCTACTGACGTATGGTAAGGGTAATATTATTCCCCCTGCCTTCTGAAAGAGAGAAGTCGAGTGTTCTTTTGTTATGCTAGAAAAATGGAAATATGTTGAATTTTCTTTATTCTTTCTTTATATCGTTGTACTCATGTGACATCACAAGCTATAGTAGTCTTTTCATCCAGCCGTGACTGAGCAGAAACTTCAAAAATTCATAACTTTTTAACGGATTGTCCGATTTTGCTCAAACTCTCACTGATGTGTTCTAATAATATTGCTGCATTCACTCAACCCACATGTCTATGAAGGTGAACTTGTCCTTTAAGGGTACTACATGCACTATGGGACATAAAGTCATTGCATGTAAACACTAAGCACGTGAAATAAAACGCAGGTTTTTTTACCTAACCATTAAAAGGGTATTCAGCACCTTTTGAAAAGAAACTCTTCATACACACATGCATGCATAGTCATGTTACATACCTACAAGTTTTGATATTCGACATTTGATCTACATAATTTTAAATGTATCTTTCCAGGTCTATAGCTGGTGTATCTTCAATGCATATCCTGATCTAATTCGTGGGAAAAAGAAAACACCGGCCAACATTAATTTTCCTTTCCTTTCACCTTTTTCTAATTAATGATCTCACATTGCCAACGTAAATGAACCTGAAAAAATAAATCTGCACAATGCTTAAGGCATTTCTGAAAGTAGATCAAGACGATGGGACGCTGCTCCTTGACAATCGAGGTGAAAGTTAAATATAAATAGCCAGAGTCACAGCAGGGAAAGATGGAAAGAGGACACGGTCCAGGGGGACACTGGTCCGCCGCCACCACAGTGTGGATGGGAAACCATGGAAACAGGAAGCGGAGGGGATGAGGAGCCAAGGTCAATCATCCACAGGACATTCAACCACTATTGGCATTCATTGATTTATGACGTCATAAAACGTGTTTTTGTTTTTGTTTTTTCTTTAAAAATTCCGGGCCATTTAGATTAATACAATAGCAAAGATTGGATCTTCAGATCTTGCAGTTTTGGATGATACATTGGATGACGTAAACGGAGGATGAAACAAAAAGTTATCCCATCGGGAAGGTAATATACCGTAAACTGAGCGCAAAAGATATCGTATATCTCGTTTGATGCAATAGATTACTCACTGTCCTGTGATATTGGAATGGCTCAAACGGAACAATAGAGGTGTACTTCCTTTTCGCATTTGCTCTTTAGAAAGAAAAAAGAAGAAAGTTCCTGTTTTTTGTCTTTCGATTTCTGCCTCGTGATCTCTTATACTTGATTCAGGCACGGGTTGTTTAGCACATCATCACTTACCCAAAGGGTGGTGGCTACTCACATCAGTCTTGATCCACCCTCTTTTTTTTTGGCCTGGATTTCCAGCGTTTTCCACTTTTGAGTTTCAGAAACAAACATCGGTAACATCCATGGCAGCAGCAACACATTCGGTGCTTTATGCCGACGCGTGCAACAAAAAGATTTCTAGTCTTGCAGGTTCAATTCCTTCTAAAATATATATTTTCTTCGTCTTTGAAGTACTGTGACTTCCATCTTTTTTCTGCTTGCATCGTTCCGAATTTTATGATATATATATATATAAATATATATATATATATATATATATATATATACATATATATATATATATATATGTATATATATATATATATATATATATATATATACATATATATATATATATATGTGTATATATATATATATATATATATATATATATATATATTGTGTTGATTGTTTTTATTGTATATACAAATATATCATTAAAAGACCCAAAATACTACCACAGATTACGAAGGATGTAACTTGCATAATAATACAATAAAGACTTACTTTGATTCTTGTTCATGTTGTTTGCAAAAATGTACCTTGCCTAAAAACACTACTCCTATACCGATAGTGAACTGAGTATAAGTCCGTATGAGAAAGAAATAAGCGTGTGTTGTTTTGTTTTGCTTTTTTATAAAGTGTTAAATAAAGGATGCCACCAGCTGTGGAAAGTATACTGCCATTAGTTTCGTGTCCCCTTCTAATCAATCAACCAACAAACATACGTCAAGTGGAGCGGAACAATCATCGTCTAGTAAGTAGATGGACCGAGGTATAATTTGATGTATCAACTCCACAAAATGGATGATGTGCCGTTACTATGGAAATAGCAGGTGCAGGGACACGTCCATCTAGGCGACACTTTACTTTATATTACATTGTTTTGTTCTGGGAGTAACCTCTGATTGAGATTTTTGTCTACGAGAGCGCAATCTACTTTAAACGCTCAATAGTCAGGAGAAATTGAAGGCACCTGAAATAGTTTTTTTTTCTTGACAAAACAAATTTCATTTCCAGGTAATCACTTTTGTCGCCTGATCATTAGGGCTTGATACGCACTGAGCTTGATTGATGGACAGTATGGGGCATCGTGAATTAAACATGAGGAACTCACTCTTCTTCCTTCAGCCTTCTTTCGCCAGTTCTGTTTAAATGACAGACGTTTGCTTTAATAGCAGAAACCAAGACCAAACACAACGGGAATATGAATATTATCTGTTTTTCGTTCTATGTCCTTCATCCACTCAGCAGGCCATTATCCACTAAATTGCCTGTGGTGCAGAGTACCCGAGAAAATTAGTATTTTTACTTTTTTTTTGCGTACTATTAATTCCTTTTTCAAGATGACACTTGCGTATATAGAATGCTTGTACTGTTTCTTTAATTGACATTATGTGCGAAGATAAAGGTCGACAAATGTTAATTCTTTGGATAACAAAAACTCTGTATTATTTATGTCTCCATGTCTTGGCGGTTGACGCATGTGGAAACATCAGCAAAAAACAAAAACAAAAATAAGCTACTGCACCATTACTCACTGTCAACAATGTATTCTTGTTCTGAAAGGTGTGGAGTCGCCGTTGTTTCGCATATAAGGTCGGAACGAAGATAAACAATGTGCTGATTTTGTACTATTGATTAAGAACTTTGATGCAAAAACAAGAAAAAAATATCAAAAGTAAGAAGAACTGAGAGACCTGAATTAGTTAAGAAATTTTTAGTTTATCAAATTTTTTGATTTTTCTCTTAATATAAGATCAAACATGAAGTGATGAATATTTATAGACAATATCATATATCTGCACATACACAATATAGTCTCTGAGAGTGCGTTTGTTTGTTTGTTTGTTCATTTCCATCTGAGAAGATGGCTGAATAGCCCATATTCAGCTACGTTAAGCTGGTCTTCCATGGGGTCCAGTTGGATGTGAGGTGGTACCAATTCACCGGGTTAAACATCCTGCTCTTTGCGATGAATGAATGAAGCGGGATCTTTTACGTGCCTGAGTTGTTACTCTTTTATACACGGGACCTCCATTTTATGTCCTGTCCGAGGGACAGAGTGTTTTGCCTCTTGCTAGAGGGGACGGTATGCTTACACACAATATTGCTCAGTCCAGACTCGGGTTCGAACCCGGGCCGCGTGATCGTAAGGCAGACGCGCTACCGACTGAGCCAACTCACCGCCCTTTTAATATAAGGTGCGTGAGTGTGTGTATGAGTGTAGGACTTTAACCATTTCAGAGCTTTTCACTAATTCATTTTATCCATATTCTATGAATCAGTCTCGAAACCTTTAGGGAAAGAGATTGTTTAAAAATCCTTGACAAGATTCCATCTCATCCTGTTGTCGTGGGAGTTGTCTTATCAGAAAATACCTCATTCTTGAAAATCAGAAAGACAAACAAAACAATCAAAAACAATCCTGTAATTCAGCCATGCTCCCTCCTCCATGACTAGAAAAACAACATGTCATGACGACCGATCTTAGGCATTCGACATTTCCACTTCTGGTCCTGCTCTTGGCCATTTTCATGTTTCGTTTGAGACTCTAACCAGTGACGATTTTATCATCGATCGAGCGCCGTGTGTTTTTTCCCGAAGTTACAGAATACCGCTTGTGGCAGCTTATAACCGCTTATATAATTCTCAAGAAGAGAGATCTTAGGGAGATATGAAGATGTTGAGTTCTAATAACGCAATGTTTTATTGTTATTTTTCCCTTCAAAGCAAGGACATACACACGAATCTTAATATATATTCCTCGGTACCTTGTGATAAATAATAGGCGCTGGCCGCAACAATAGGGCCACCATTTTAGTTGCGAGAACCTGATGATCGTTTGTTTACTATTGTTTGTTCTTACTTTTTTTCTGTACAGATGCAGTGGATGATCTCCAAAGCCGTAATCTTACTAATTGCAACATACGGCATATAATCTTGGACACTATGAAGGATAGATTAAAACAAACTATAAGTATTTAAAATGTGATGTCTTAAGATCATTGCTGGAGTTAGATTGAGTGAAGGCGTGAGGAACGTAAACATCAGTCGAGAACTTCATATGGACAGGACCATTACCCAAGAAATCAACAAATGGCACTTGACTTGGTTTGGACATGTTACCAGGATGCGTCGTTACCAACAACCACACCAAGCATACAAAATAATAATCAGAATGTCACATCGTCAAGACCATGTGGTTGCCCCTATGCTCAGCTGGAAAGATCAGATTAGGGGCGTCTCGGGGAAAACCCCTTGAAGAGACAGAATATGAAGCCCAGAATGTGACTGATTGGCAAAGGATTTGTCATAGAATAAAAGCAAGTGGACACTTAGTTCTGAGCACCCTTGATAAGTAAGTGAAGATGCAGTGGATGTAATATAAGTTTCATCTGTTCGTTGCAGTTTTTTTTCTTCTACTTATAAAAGTCATAATCATTTACCTACGCAATCACGTTACATTTCCCTCGCCTCAGAATGGACACACTGCGTGATCTATTCCTCCCAATTCTGGGCATCCGGTAAGTGACCGGAAGCTGTTGGATCCTATTTTACGGAGGGAATTTTCAAAAACAAAATCTAAACAGAATAAAATGACACAAACCAAAACGAAAAACGAAATCATGTGTATCAATAATATCTCGGGTTCGTGATTTTCACGTTCAGTTTCACGCCGTGTTTCCTGGAGACAGAATGATATTCATGCATTGAACTCCGTGCGTGTTGATACGATGAACTACCCATCCATTCAGGAGATACAGGTGCCTACCTGCCAGTGGCGTTTTGATCCATGCTAAGTGATGACTTCGACTGTCAATAGCACCTTCCGGGCATCTAGAGAAATTTACATGGGAGAGTAGGGGAGAGGCGATAAGGATAGAAGAGTGACTATGTAATTACACACACACACACATTCATGTATATGATATGTATGTATATATATTTGTGTATATATATATATATATATATATATAATATGTATAACAGCAATTGGTTTCTGCTCGGAGTCCTAAGAAAGTAGAGATTCACAACAATAGGTCAATATAAAAACTCCGTTAGAGACGTAGATTTGACGAATTTTCGCCCATAGGGCTTTGTCAAGTCAATACATTTGACATTTTATTTTGAAGTGATTTTTGAAATCATATATATATACATATATATATATGATTTATAAGTGACAACTTTAAGCATAATATATATATATATATATATATATATATATAATTATATTTATATCTATTATTGACAACTATGTATATATATATATATATATATATATATATATATACATATATATATATATATAATATACGACAGATATAGAAATAGGGATACAGACGGACATACAGACATGAACAGAAGGAGGAATTCCCACCAATGTGTGGAATATTGAATGTGACTATAAGTGGGAATCTTAGGAACAGGAACCGTGTATCTTCAAGCCAACCATCAACCAGAGCAGGAAGACTGTCTTGTTAAACATTTTGTCTTGCATTCTCCAGGGTAGAGTAATGCAATCAGACGACGTATTTGCTTACATCTGTACATGGCCGCATGAGAGCCGTTCAGCACATCCAAATAGCATTGGACCTGATTCAGTCATCAATTTGTTTTGTTTGTTTATGTGGGTTTTTTTTAAGGGGAGCAGAATAGATGTTTTCCCGCTATCCACTATTTCCGCGAACATAAGATTATACACCTTTTTCAAAATTAACTGCTTGCTTCTCTAAGACGCTCTGCTGTAGCATTCCCCATATTGTATAAATGTCACTGAAAATACAAAAAAATATGGTCATATCAAACCAAAGATTTTTGCTAAGAGTTTTTGAAAGAGTACAAAGAAATAAAAGTGAAATGGATATTTCTTGAAGTTTTTTCGTATGTTTGATATGAATATCACACAGAGTTTCACACATCTTCGTTTTTCTCTCTTTCTATAATTATATAGATAGATAGATACAGAGATACATAGATAGACAGGTAGATAGATAGATAGATAGGCAGACAGATATTTCAATATAGATATATGCATCGTTTTCGTGTATCTAAGGTGAGGATTTCTTTTTGATATGTAAAAGATCGTCGTGTGTTAAAACGTACGGTGCAAGGGCACTATCTTTTCGTTTCCCTGATGCGAGAGATTTGATATCCGAGCGTGTTTTTGGGGTCAGAGGCGCATCACAGGTCATGTGACACCGGAGAGTAGGTGCAATCAAGGAGGGATTAGCATCTTGTCATCATGGCGCGTAAGAGATCTCCATGACGTTGTCGTCATCTGCGACGGGACGCAGCGATTCAACGCGGGACTGCCCAAAGTGCGTTGCATATACATTCGAAATTATTTATCTTATTTCTGTTGTTATTGTTGTTGTTGTTGTTGTTGTTGTTGTTGTTGTAGCTCATCAACTGTCCGTGTCCAAGGGCAGATAAATCGAAGCACATAGTACGTACGTTGTGTGCTCAAACAATCTTTGAGCCAAATCAAAAAAAAATATCTGTGCGACTCTAAGTTTTGAAACATTAAACTCATCCCATGTGCTGAACATGTCGTCGATCTTCTAAAATTCATGAGATATGTGCCTAAGATTTGGATCTTGAGCATCCAAGTTTTCAAACTGTCGAAGTGTCTTATTTTTGACAGAAATCTTCTTAAGTGACAGTCTTTTTAGTTCGAATATCACATGAAACGGCGAATACATTGTGAATTTGGCGCCTCTGAATCACTGCGCGAACAATAAACCCTGTGGGTGCGGGCAATGCTTTCTGAGGATTAGCCACAAAATGGCTGTTCGGGGGGATATGTTCGAGTGATAGATATCACGTTACCGACACTTCCATTATCGCTTGTCTGGATTTTACGATCTCCCGTTGAACACCTGTCTACTTATTGATAGTTGATTCCCTTGAGCTGGGCCGAGATAGGCGAGCGGAAAGTCAAACTGTAAAGAGAGAAATACGTGGTGAAGAAACCCATCCTGTTGTCTGTGATAAAGCACAGCATTTGCCGGGCCACTCTCGAGCAATTAGAGCAGCTGATGTAAATAGCCGCGGAGTCAAGCCGAAAGATCCTGAATGCTGGAATCGTAAATTGATCGCGGGAACATCTAAATGGAACATAATGAATGCAGTCATTAACTTCGCAAGATTAAGTGTGAGTAGAAGGAGGGATCAGCTAACATTGTAGACAGTTAACACTGTAGACAGTGTTCGACGCAGACAAAGTGTTGGGAAAGTTATTTAAGTTTAGGGACTTGGCATATGTTCGGCGAAAATGTCATTGCGTTCTTTGCTCTTGCAACAATACTGCGTCTTCTGTACACGCGTACACATTTTTTTTTTCCTTTTGCGTGACCGTTTGTGTGTTCTCGTGTGTCTTGTTGCTTTTGTTGCCATATTTCCTTGGTACTTATAATATAAGAAAACAGTGTCTGTATAGTGATATTTTTATTTTACATTTGACTTAATACTCTTTCTGTACTTGAAAACAAGTAGTGTTTACAATATGCTTTTTATATAATTAACGTCGCATGTATCACCTTATCAAATGCTCAAAAGTCAAGTATATTAATTTTGTACCATATATATATATATATATATATATATATATATATTATACATTATCATGTTACTGATATATACATATAATATATATATATATATATATATATATTTGAATGATCTAATTCTTTATAAGCTCCGCTTCTCAGTAGATGACTCTTTTCCATCGCTTTCTTTAAATTTTGTCACCATCGCAAAGTGTGCATTGTTTTTCTGTTGATCGATAATTCGTATTTGTATTTTGTATCATACTTTATGACTTGTATTTTTTCAAATTATTAAACAATATGAATTGGCAATGGTACCTTGTATCATCTATTACTTGTTTGACGGAAATAAAGTATAAATGAATTGAAATGACTGGCAAAAAGAGCAGAGGAACAAGAGTACCACACGACATATACAATAAATGTAATATGCTACTGCAGGAGAAGCAATCAATAAACAGTAACCATGGAAGAGGTAGGAGGTGTCAACTTGGGGTGAGTTACGATGATTACCCGTTATCATCGCTTTCAAGCACACATTCATCTATCTATCTATTTGTCTGTCTATATCTATCTGTCTGTCTATATTTCTATTTATTCATATGTACATATACGCATGATATGTTTGTGAGTATATGCATATACATATATGTTAAACATTCCAGATTATTTTTCAGGACTTGTTAAGAATAATTGTGATATGTATAGCATTAGAGTACAAGTGAATAGCGTCTGAGATAAAGCGGCAGCTGTTGTTGATTGTTTCATACTATATAGCAGTGGATATTTATGTTCATATGATCTTCGCTCATTTCAGGTAGGCGTGCTGAAACCTGTTATGTTTCTTTTTTTTTCTTTTTCCAGTGAAGCGACACAACTCAGGTGGAGAGAACATAGAGTCAGACAGCGAAAACAGAAGCTGCAGCTCCGATTTTTGAACGCGTCGACGGTAAACATCTCCTCCCTTGCTTGAAGAATAAAGCCTAAGAACACATTGCAAATTCACAAACATTCATTTCACCATCCTGTGGATGGACCACCGTGGACGCATGTTTGACATCATCGGGTGACGCGGTGATGTGAAAAGGTGTATGTTTTAATACCCTTCCCATTTCAACAGCTCCTTGTCCGATACTCCAACTCCACTTCAGTCGAGTACAACAGAAAAACATGGACGAGGAGAAAACAAAGAAGCGAAAATGGCAGCTGAGATACTGTTTTTCTTTCGAGTAGTCCTACTCGCCATGACTGCTCTGTCAAGAGGGTGGTAACCCAACGCGAACATAAGAGCGCAGATGTTGCTATCCTTGACATCTTTGATCGGAGTTTAGTCGATCCGAGAGCTGAGAGTCAATGTCCAGTCTAGTGAAGTAAGATCATCGTAGCCCCGCGGTTCTCACGTCATCACACACTTTAGTTGTTGTGGTAGTTCATGTTCATCCTAAAAATGAGAACGTTTGCAGCTCATGTATACAGCGTAAATGCAAATTGAAACAAGAAAAGAGAACTTCTGTCCACTTTCTAGTTTATCACCTCTCATATCATAATTATCATCACTTGTTTTGGCACTCTCTCCAGTTTAGTTCTTGGCTAGATATAACTCTGGCATGTTAGATCCCTCCTTAAACTGCAGTTTTGGAAAACCAAAACCGATACATATGTAGGGTTTGACACTGAATTGAAAATCAAACTGTCCTTTCTTCAGGGTGACCTAAAATGGTTTGTTTGCATTCTTTATTTTTATTTGTTCTCTCTTGGCCAAAGACTGTTACTAGAGAAATCATGCAGTTCACCCTTTCTCATAATCGATTCGAATTTAAAAAAAAAAAAATCAGATCCAAGAATTACTCTTGGCATGTTTACATATATTTTGATGAGTATCGCCTATGTGTAGATGTGTTGAATTCAGTATGCAACATGGGTATCAGCATGGCACTCTAGAGATTCCTAATCACTTTTCGCCGGACGTTGGAAAAATAAAAATGAGTTCACGTACCTGTTCTAAAGACACCGTATGTCGCTCTGCTTATGTTTATTTCTCAAAGTTGTCCGGCAGTTTATGAAGTTACGTATTCTCTCTTTTCTCCCTTAATATCGCATGACGGTCATGAAGAAATGTCTAAATGGGGATGTTCGCTCGCCAACTCGTCCCTGGGGTCTCGGCGAATCTATTATTATTGTTTAAGACGGAGCTTAATAGCTTGAAAGCCGATCCTTCCATCTCACTATAGCCCCGCGTTCTTGCGTGGTTTTGTTTTCGTCTATTTGTCGCTTTTGTTTGCAATGGCAATGCGCCTTGTTGATTTAGCTTCTCAACATGTGATTTTAAATCTGCTGTGATCGCATTGTTATAGAAAGGGAAAGAATTTAAGGCGATCGGTAATCATCATCTGACAGCCCAATGAATTATAAGCAAAGTAAAGGACTGTAAGGTGATAGATTGTTCAATGAGAATGGATTATAAAAGCAGTCTTGATGGAGGATTTGAGTGTTCAATTTGAGTGAATTAGGTAGATATCGACGCTGGATTTTCTTGAAAGGTCGTTGATTCTTGCTGACTGGCTGACTGAAAGCACAGTAACGTGTTGGTAATGGTGAGTAGGCCCTATATGCGCTCCCGCGCGCGCGCGCGCGCACGTGTGTGTGTGATTGGTTGTATACATGTGTGCGCCTGGTGTCAATCCAAGAGTTCAAAGTTATTCATTGTCATACATTGCATTCAAAAAATTGGATAAAAATTCGACTAATTCACAAATCTCTCGTGCATTCTTATGATTTCTACTATTCATGCTGCAAATGACATGTCAACCACACATGACATGTGTGCAGGAACTGAAAATAAGATGTCATAGCAATCGAGGGATGCAAATGCTTTTTCGATATGTTTTTGCCAGTGAGAAATGATATGGAAGATAGGATTGACGCAAAAGTGTTGAAAGGCTCAGAGAGGTATTTACGTATAAATAAACATTCAAACCCTAGTATCCAGTAGCAGGATGGATCGTCGGGAAGAGCGAAACAAACTGCAGCTAAACATAGCAACAAGCATCGACAACAGTGAGGCTTTCCCGCCAAACACAACTGACATTAGGCCGTCTAAAGTCTTAGTGGTCCCAGACATCTTCTATGCCCTGCTCACTTTCATTCGTGAGCGACATCAGGCGACGCTCTTCAAGTATTAAACAAAGTTTGTCCAATGTGCCAATCAGAACTCAACATTCACTGCCAAGACAAACAAGTCGCGTGCGTCAGTCTGGCTAGCAATATGTCACCAAAGCGACAAACATGTCTGGCATTAAGTGATGTTTGAGGTTTCTGTGTGCTGAGCATTAGCAAGCAACAGAGCTTATAACAAGAACTAGGTATACGTCTATATCCTTCAGCATAAAGTATCAAATATTCACGCATCCATGAAAACAAGCAACAACAAACAAACGTCTATTCTGTCATGGATATTTCTGGCTTCCATCAAACCAATCCGCAGTCTCTTTGTCTGTTGTCTTGTGCATGTGTGTATGTGTGTGTGTGTGTGTATGTGTGTGTGCGTGTGTGTGTGTGTGTGTGTGTGTGTGTGTGTGTGTATGTGTGTGTGTGTGTGTGTCTGTCTGCCTGTCTGTACGTGTGTTTCTCGCCTGTCTGCCAGATTTTGCTGCTTCCTGTTGCATGTAGCTGTGATACAGTCTTCACAGTTTGCTGTCCGTCGTGTTAAAGTTAGGAAATTACAACGAACAAGATCAAATCCAGTGAGTAATAAAAGCCGTAACACAGTGGTGTACTGAGGGAGAAAGCGACTCGACGGATCTAGAATAAGTAGAAAGGTTTTTTTTTTTCTTTCTTTCTTTCTTTCTGGGAATTCTCACTTCGTCATTTTGTATACCTCAAAACGACCTAAAGTCATGTTATAGCAACACCTCACACAAAACATAACGATGCATTTAGATGATCTTTTTTTCTTTTTGCGGTGCCGACACATTCATTTCGTTGCCGATTGCTTACTTGGAAATCATGAGTTATTCTTATTACATTCCGCTGCATGTGCATCCAGATCCATTTCACAGCAAGCCTGGAGAGATCAAGCCAGTACATTTTCATCAAACGGGACCTTTGATATAAAAAAAACTGGGTGGAAACATTAGCTGTGATGGAAGACGAAAAAGTTCAGTAAATCCTGCCGGAACGCCAGTCACAATCACCACCTAAAATTAAAGACAGAAGATGGGGATGACTACTACGACCGCGTGACTAACAGATGCTTTTATCACGGTATTTGCACCACTATTCAATATGATATCCAGCGAGGTGATAATTCAGGAACCCAGCAGACGACATATAACATATTTGTGTGTGTGTGTGTGTGTGTGTGTGCGTGTGTGCGTGTATCCAGTGGTAGCTGTTTATCTTCCTTGATTTCCAAAAATCAATTTACTTGCTCCATTTGGGGAAAGAGCACAAGGATATAAAAATCTGCAATATATCTTGAGAAGTAGAATTATGTTGCATTTCCCTAGAAAGTATAAAGCGGTGAAAGCAATTGAGATCACAGACGTATGACCAAAACGTCCATTCTCTGGCGTCCATCCGGCTCAATATCGGGTCATTTTAAAAGACATTAGGCGGAAAATAACATTTCCTGGAAGCCATTCGATTCACTGTGACCATTCGTAATCAATTAACCCTGTACAGAATCTAAGGCAAACCGCACGGGAGTTTGCGTGGGTGTGTGTGGAGGGAGGGATCGAATCGAGTTTGATGAAGTAATGTGTATTTCTTTACCTATTTCATATCTTTTCATGTCATATCATGTAGTATCGTATCGCATCGTATCATATCCTGTCCTATCATATAATATCGTATCATATATCATATCATATATCATATCATATCATATCATATCATATATCATATCATATCATACATATCATATCATATCATATCATATCATATCATATCATGTCATATCATATCATATCGTGTCATATCATATCATATCATGTCATATCATGTCATATCATATAATATGTCATATCATATCATATCATAATCATGTCATATCATATCATATTGTAACGACCGCCCACACCACGCGGCACTTCCCCGTACTTCACCAGGCAGAACATGCACAGCCACGCCGTACACAAGCATTCATGGGACTGACACACAAAGATTCTTGAATTCAGATCAATTCAACGTCAATATCTCAATTCTTTATTGATCAACAGTTTCACATGTCACCAAACAATCAAATAATCACAATCGACTTGTCATACAAACCCGATTCGTGTAGATTTATCCCGATTATTACAGCTCAATCTCTGTCTCGATCGCCTGTCCTAGTTTGTCACCCAGCAGCTCCTAACGTAGGTGGCAGCAAACTACCAACCCGTTACACTACCCCCCTCTTAAGAACAAACTCGTCCTCGAGTGCACTATTCCAAAAAACAAAAAAAAAAACAAAAGCAATGACAACTGATGTCCCTTGTTATTGTTTCAGTACGCCTTCTTTACCGACAACCTCTGGTTATTTTCTTCTTTAACCTTAACTTCAACTTTGAACAAACAACTTGTATTTCATACAACACATACTTCCGCAACTGTTGTTTAACTAAGTAACACAAACAACTCTGGAAACGTTAATCAAATCTTCGCGGTAGCTCAAATCACTAGTCCCATTCTTCAGTTTCGAGTCTGTACACCCTACCATCTGGATAAACTACAGTCTCAGTCGTGCGGCGGTAATGCTCTCCCACAGACTCCCTCTGGCGTCTCCCCCTCAGACCCTGCTTTTCCTTGTCAGCCTTTGCCTGTATCACCACCGAGCGTACGCTTGGCTCTGGCGATCCTGCGTAGATCGATAACGGTGTCTCTGCCCGGGTTTCCCATGGGGACAGCTCTCGTTGGGTTTTCCGTCCTTCTCCTTTGCTAGAGGATCCCGGGTCAGGAGTTTGGGACTTTGGCCTTTTCGAAGAACCACTGCTCAGCCGTCGCGACTGCTCTCCCGCTGTGGCGGCGCTTGCCGATCTCTCTTTCGTTGGTCTCTCCAACGGCGTTCTAGACCTTGACCTTTTTGCGTCACCTCGATGCATCTTACTATTATGCCGCTCAAGGTCGTATCTCCGATTTGTGCTGTAGGAGCACAGCCGACACTTATGACTACGTTCAGGGTGATCCCTACGAGAATGATCCTTTAGATCTCTCACGTTGCCGAACTGTTGATGGCACTGAGTGCATCTCATCCATACGTCTATCTTCTTATCAGCGTCATTCGGCATGGTAGCTTCTCGGTCCCCTGTAGAAAAGTGTTAAAACAACAAAATGAAGTGACATGATGAACATAATGGGGGAAAAATACGTTCTTGCTTTTTTTTATGAGATAAAGTAATTCGGAGGACGTCGGATACGTTTACTACGCCGGGGAAGTAATTCATCATCCGTGCGTTGCGGTTTGGCCATGGCAGTGTGAGATTCTCTAGTGTTCTTAGAATTGGAACAAGCCACCACTTCCGCGTACGGTCTTTTTGGACTCCCGGTCAATGACTGGTTATCCTGGTTGAACTGCCGAGATATATCATTATCCTCATTGGCAGTCGATGTGGTTGTCTCTTCTGTCATTGTCTCACTTGCTCCACTCATAGTTCCGCTGCATTCCTCTGTTTGGTTGCCCTGGCTGAACTGCCGAGATGTACCATCATCTTTATTGGCAGTCAATGTAGTCTCATCTTGAGCCGCATCTCTCACGATTTCCGTTGTGCTGTTATGGTTCTCAGTTTTCTTAGAGATCCAGTCAGGCGGTTGGGAGCCATGAAAGGGCTTTAGTCTGTTGAAGTGGACCACTCTGGGCTTCGACCTGGGACCCTCTTGTATGCGATATACGGCGTCACATAGTACGTTGACAATGTAAAACGGGCCATGCCAACTCTTCTGTAGTTTTGGCGACATTCCTTTCTTCCGTCGTTTGGTGTGCAGCCATACAGCATCACCTACTTTGTGGGTCTTGCCAGTTACATGTGCATCATAGCCACGCTTGTTCTTTTCAGCACCTCCTTTCAAATGACTCCGCGTGAGTTCATGAGTATATGCCATGTGGTCGAGTAGACGTTCGGTATACTCTGGATAGGTGGCTTCATCAGGAGTGGTTGTACGGCCCATCAGCAAATCCAAAGGGAGCAGCACTTGCCTGCCCATCATCAGTTCACAGGGTGGGTATCCGGTTGACTCATGTAGTGAAGAACGGTAAGCCATCAATACGAATGGAAGGCATTCATCCCAGTCACGCTGGTTATCAGCAACTGTTTTTGCCAGGAGGTCCTCAAGTGTTCGGTTGAAGCGCTCCACCATTCCATCACTTTGGGGATGGAATGGGGTCGTCCTCGTCTTTGAGGAGCCCATGACTTTGCACATGCTCTGGAACAGTGCAGCCTCAAAATTTCTGCCCTGGTCAGTGTGCACTTGAAGGGGAACCCCATACCTGCACACAAATTCCTCCACGAATACCCTTGCGACTGTCATAGCTTCCTGATTTGGGAGGGCGTAGGCCTCCACCCATTTCGTGAAATAGTCTGCCACGACTAACACGTACTTATTGCCCCGAGATGATTCGGGTAGGGGACCCATGACATCAAGGGCGACCCGTTCCATGGGAGCGCCGACATTGTAGATTTGAAGTGGTGCCCTAGGGTGCTTGGGGGGATTCTTTCTCGCTTCACAAACAACACATAGACGGCACCACAGTTCCACATCACTCTGCATGTGTGGCCAATAACATCGTCGTCTAATTCTATCCAAAGTCCTCTTTGCCCCCATGTGAGCAGCAAACTTGGTATCATGTGCTTCCTGAAACACCTTCTTGCGCAGAGCCTCGGGCAAGATCAGTTGGAAGAGTGTTTCTCTGCCACTGTCCGATTCCCAGCGGCGGTAGAGGACACCCATTCTCACTTCAATTCTATTCCACTGACTCCAGAGGGACTTCACCCTGGGACTATGGCACGCCACATCATTCCATGAGGGACGTCTTCCGTCTTCTTTCCACTTCAACACAATTCTCAGCTCAGGGTCCTGACTCTGTGTAGTTCTGAGATATGAAGGTGTCCACTCTTGCTCCTCTTCCTCTAGCGCCTTGGCCGGACTGATGTCTACCTCTTCTCCTCCCACCGCTTCGCAATCGATGGTAGCAACACGGACCCTGTCATTGACTACATTCCGGTCTTCTGTATTAGTACCAACTGATACGAAGGAGGTCTGGGCCACATCTTTCTCCTCAAGGCGCTGACAGCCTGCACAATCACCGCAAGGTCTTCTAGAAAGACTGTCGGCATTGCAATGGACCTGACCAGCTCTGTGTTCAATTACGAAGTCATAGGTTCCCAAAATTTCCAACCATCGTTCAACTTGGCCTTCAGGGTTTCGAAAATTAGTCAACCATCGGAGTGCTCCATGATCAGACCGAATGGTGAATTTCCGCCCATAGAGGTAATGATGAAAGTGCTTGACACCACTCACTACCGCCAGCAGTTCTTTGCGAGTAACACAGTATCGCCTTTCCACCTTAGTCATTGATTTACTGTAGTAGGCTATGACTCGTTCCTCTCCTCCTTGCACTTGTGAGAGAACTGCTCCAAGGCCATTAGCACTGGCGTCAGTGTCTAGGATGAATGGATCATCCATTGTAGGGTAGGACAATATGGGGGCACTTGTCAGTACGTGTTTCAATCTTGCGAAAGATTCCTCGCACTCCTCAGTCCAAACGAAGGACTTGTTTTTCTCTGTTAGTCGGTGGAGAGGACGAGCAATGTCTCCAAAACCCTTCACAAACTTCCTGTAATATGAACACAGACCTAGGAAACACCTGACATCATGTACACTCTTGGGAGTAGGCCACCTGGCGACAGAGTCGACTTTGGTAGGGTCTGTTGCCACACCATCTGCTGAGACTACATGGCCCAAGAAAGGGACCTGTTTTTGTAGGAGGATGCACTTCGTTGGATTGAGTTTCAAACCGGCGTGGTGGAGTCTCTCGAAATCGTGTCGAGTCTGCTGAGCTGGTCAGCAATGCTTGTGCTGTACACTATCACATCGTCGAGGTACACCAGGCAAATTTTTCCTATGTGATCATCCAGTACTTTGGTCATCAAACGCTCGAAGGTGGCCGGCGCATTGCACAGTCCGAATGGCATCACTCGAAATTGATAGAGACCATATGCTGTAGTAAATGCAGTCTTTTCACGATCTTTTGCTGTCATCTCTACCTGCCAGTATCCACTTTGCAAGTCAAGAGTCGAAAACCACTTGGACCCGGACAACCTATCCAATGAGTCATCAATACGTGGAAGGGGAAAGGCATCTTTTGTTGTTACTGCGTTTAATTTCCTGAAGTCCACACAGAACCTGGTAGAACCGTCTTTCTTTTTCACCAACACTATTGGTGATGCCCATGGGCTCTCCGACGGCTCAATGACACCACGTCCTGTCATGTCTTCGATCTGCCTTGACTCCTCCTCGCGCTGGTGTACTGGAAGCCTTCTTGCTCGTTGACGAATGGGCGGAGAAGGTCCAGTGTTGATTTGATGCTGAACCACGTTCGTTCTTCCAAGATCACTTTTGGAACTAGAAAACACATCTGCGTGCTTATTCAATAATTCCGCGAGTAAGTGCTTCTCCTCTTGATTGAGATGTGT
This sequence comes from Diadema antillarum, assembly GCF_040938485.1. Lineage (NCBI taxonomy): Eukaryota > Metazoa > Echinodermata > Echinoidea > Diadematoida > Diadematidae > Diadema > Diadema antillarum. The sequence continues at coordinate 4,423,363 of NW_027271369.1, read as the reverse complement.
GATAGTCTTGTTCCACACGTCCTCCAGATGCCTAGGTACTTGGAATCCTTCTTTCTCGACGTGACTCCCGACGCTGCTTCCTTCATCTGACTCATCCCTGCACAATTGGACATCGCCAACTCCTTCACAATTTCCTAGCTTCATCCCTTTGTAAAGTTTCACTGAACTACTAGACAAATTCAGAAGACGGACAGGAAAGTCTCTACCAGCTGATTTTACAACAACTGGATCGACCACAAGTTTGCCTTCACCCTTCCATGTGTTAGACGGTTCTAACATGAGGTTTGTGTCAGGCAGCTCACTTTCCATCTCTCCTTTGACAACCATTGCGCTCAGTGGAGGCAATATCACCGTTTCGCTCAGATTCACTCTGCAACAAAGGGGGGAAGATGGCAATCCCTGACATCGCACAAAGTGCCCGTTCACTACCATTCCGGTCCTGGAGAAGTCAATTTGGCACTTCCACTTCTCTAGGAAATCGCATCCAAGTATCCCTTCTGTGGTAACATCAGCAAACCATACTATCTGTTTGTCCACTGTATTTCCGATGCAAACTTCAAGCTCTCCCTGCCCTCTGAAGGGTACAGCATGTCCATCAGCTGCCGTCATTTCAATGCCAACATCGGTCATGAGCTTGTGACCATTCATCTTATCAATGAAACGACTATTGACAACCGTTACAGATGCTCCACTATCTACTAGCATCGTTATCTGACATCCGCCAATCGTTGCTTGAACATAGAGGCCATTATCTTTGGTTGTTGATGTTCCCACAGTAAAATCTCGAACCTGCTCAGTGATATTGGGTCCTTCCTTTTTCCCTACTAGCCCCTGACCCACAGGACTAGTACCACTTAGTTTTCCTGGTCGGGTCCCTGATTTGTCACTTTTTCTCCTTTGGATGGGCATTGCCGCCTGATGTGGCCCTCAACTCCACATGCCCAACATGTGATCGGTCTGTGATCTGTGGAGCCCTCTTCTTTCCTCGCCGCCTGTCGGCGTCCTTGTTCATTGCTGTTTGGCTGCTGACTTGATTTTTTCTTTAAGTCAGTGAGGTTCCCTCGAAGATCATGCATCATTTGGGTCAGCTGCTGTAAAACATCTTGTATGCCAGCATCCCGGACAGTCGAAGGGCATTCCTCTTTGTGAATGGCCCTCATTACGTGACCCGGACCACTCCTCAGCCTCTCAGCAACTTTCAGGTCATCCATCCGAGCGGCTACTTTTAAGGCGTCGTCGATCGTCTCGGGTTGTGCTTTGAGAACTTCAAACCTTATATCTGGGTCGGATAGGGCATCAACAAAACAATCCCTTGCAACAACTCTTTGAAGGCTCTCTTGTTCCTTCGGAAAAGCCTGTCTTGCTAGGCGCCTAATGCTGTGCGTCAGTTCCACTAAGGATTCTCCTTTCCTTTGGCGCCTGTTCTTAACCTGCAGGCGAAGCACTTCAAGCTGTTTGTCAGGATCAAACCGTGCTCTCAGGGCAGAGACCAGTTCCACAAAGTCATTGCGCTGAACATCAGAAAGTTCACTGAGAACGCTTTGGGCCTCACCCCTCAAACTAGCGGCCAGAAACAGGACCTTTTCCCGAGCATTCCATGCATTAATCTCGGCCGCCACTTCGAAATGATGGAGGTAAGATTCAAGTGGTTCCTGTCCAGTGAAATTGCCTGGCTTGTACACAGATCTGTTACAAGCACCAGCCGTTAGAGTTTTCTCAGGGAGGAAGGGTGTCCGTTCGTCTCGTGCATGTCCCATTGACAAATTAATCCTTGGAGTCGACTCCCTTTCTTCTTGCATCGTGATGCCCCTATGACCGGAAGACGCAAAGCGTGAATTTCTCACCGGAGAAAGAGATGACGCACCATGCGTCATGCATCCACGCTGGAAACAGGCTCCATCGTGAGTCAGGGCCTGTCCTTGTTCTTCTTGTGTAGCGTTGGGTTGTTGCACATCATAATGAGAGAATGTATCGGGCGTTGAGTCCGAAAGTTTCCCTTGCGTTGGATCGTGCGCATCGTTTTCATGAAGCGCACTGTGCGTCGAGTTGGAGGCATCGTGAGTGAGGATCGCCTTAAGCGTCGAGCTTTGCGCACCGTGCGTTGAGAACGCTTTCTCCATTGGTTTTTGCGTAGCGCTCTCGAGTAACGCATTGTGTGTTGGTCTTGGCGTGGCATTCTCGCGTAATATCTCGTCCGTTTGTCTAGACGTAGCGCGTTTCCGGAGGAACGCATCGTGCGTGGGCCCTGGCGCAACACTCTCCAGTGACGCACCACGTATCGGTCTTCGCGCAACGCTCGCGAGCAACGCATCATGCGTTGGTCTTTGCTCAATGCTCGTGGGTAACGCATCATGCCTCAGTCCTCGCGTAGCGGTCTCAGTTGATGTCCCGTGCGTCCATCTTTGCGTAGGGATGTGGATGAACGCATCATGCGTTGGTCTTTGCGCAATGCTCGTGAGGAACGCATCATTCGCCGGTCCTTGCGTAGTGGTCTCGTTTGATGTCTCGTGCGTCCGTCTTTGCGTAGGAATGTGGATGAACGCATCATGCGTTTGTCTTTGCGCAATGCTCGTGAGGAAGGCATCATTCGCTGGTCCTTGCGTAGCGGTCTCGTTTGATGTCTCGTGCGTCCGTCTTTGCGTAGGGATGTGGATGAATGCATCATGGATTGGTCTTTGCGCAATGCCCGTGAGGAACGCATCATTCGCTGGTCCTTGCGTAGCGGTCTCGTTTGATGTCTCGTGCGTCCGTCTTTGCGTAGGGATGTGGATGAACGCATCATGCGTTGGTCTTTGCGCAATGCTCGTGAGGAACGCATCATTCGCTGGTCCTTGCGTAGCGGTCTCGTTTGATGTCTCGAGCGTCCGTCTTTGCTTAGGGATGTGGATGAACGCATCACGCACTGGTCTTGGTGTAGCGTTCTTCTGGATGAACGAATCGTGCGTGGATCTTCCCGTAGCGCTCTCGGGAAATGCATCGTGCGTCGGCCTAGGCGTATTGTTCGCTATAAATACATTGTGCGTAGGTCTTCGTGTGCGCTGTTCAAATGTAGGGGTGATCTCCTCGTACGCATATGGATGTGCACGCATACCGACTGGCTCCTGTGCTTGTGTTGTCTCCCTCTCGTGCGTCCCAATGCTTTCTGGCGCATCAGCACTGGTGAACGAATTCTGCCTTGAAAATCCCTCGCCATGCTCAACCTTGTTCAACATTGTGCTTGGAGGTAGCATGTCAAGCGAGTACCGATATTCTCTAGGCCTATAAATGCGAGGATTTGGGCTAGTGGGTAGTCCATTCCTTTCATTCACATATGGGATGCTCATGCTTACGTATTCATCCACGGTAATTAGTGACTCATCATCGATATCACTGTAATGATGCACAACTTGAGCAGGAATATCCCCTGCCAATTGAGTCAAACAGTCCCCTTCTTCTATATCTATGGCAACATATTCCAAACGGCCTAACGGAGAAGCCATTGTGGGCTAGTTATGTACCTGGGTTCAATCGAGCTCGTTACCAATCAAAACTCAATCCCACCGCTGCCACCAATGTAACGACCGCCAACACCACGCGGCACTTCCCCGTACTTCACCAGGCAGAACATGCACAGCCACGCCGTACACAAGCATTCATGGGACTGACACACAAAGATTCTTGAATTCAGATCAATTCAACGTCAATATCTCAATTCTTTATTGATCAACAGTTTCACATGTCACCAAACAATCAAATAATCACAATCGACTTGTCATACAAACCCGATTCGTGTAGATTTATCCCGATTATTACAGCTCAATCTCTGTCTCGATCGCCTGTCCTAGTTTGTCACCCAGCAGCTCCTAACGTAGGTGGCAGCAAACTACCAACCCGTTACAATATCATATCATGTCATATCATATCATATCATGTCATATTATGTCATGTCATGTCATATCATGTCATATCATATTATATGTCATATCATATCGTATCCTAATCATGTCATATGTCATGTCATATCTTATCACAATCTATCATTATCATAATACCAGTTGATCTAAATAAATATATTTCTCTTAGTAGGCCTACTCTAAAGCAGAGATGTGACGTTCACTGCTCCCTGCAGTGAGCAAGAGTTGGTATTGCAACTCCAATAAACAAATAGATAAACAAAAGGCTACAGAAAAACAGCAACATTTAGTTAAATAAAAGACTATACAGAAAAAAACAACATCAAGCTGTGTATATTCCTTTCTTTCATATACCTAGCAGAATAACAAAATACCAAAGAAAGATATCGCTTGAGTTCTATCTTACTGAAGCTCGCCACTATAACCAATGTCACATTCGACTCCGATCGCAGCTGCCCGCAGGAGTATACTAGTTTTAAAAAAAAAAATCAGAAAGATGGTCTCCCTCAAAATCTTGATTTGTCACGATTCATACATGGCACTGCCGCCTGGCACGAAATTTGATCCGTAGAAGATGTCAGGGAATTGAGCATTGGAATCACGAAAGCGTCCAAAAAACTTTTAAAAAGACAACGACCAACAATATTTCGCTTGAGGTCTTATCTTTTTTTTTAATGCAGGTGTAACAGCAATGATCAAGCATGGCCGAGGATTTGCCGTAGCGGTGATCTTGTTTTTGCGCAAAGTATTCATGAACACAAGCTTTGAACACAGGGCGGAAGTCACGTGAACAAGACAGAAATACTCGAGCGTTTATTTCCATTATACAACTGCGAATTTGACGGGGGAGTCTTACGGAGAAACTGAATTTTTACGAGGGGTCATCTGTCTGCAAAAGAGTCCAGGTAGTACGATGTCCTGTGGATTAAAAAAAAAGTGCAGTAACTGAATCCCCTAAACTATGAACTCATTTGAAAAACAAAAACAAAACAAAACAAAATATGTTGCAAACAAAGGATGTTGCTTTGTAAATATTTATGTCCGGACAGCTGTGATATCAAATGTTTATTGAACGTGGAGCCATTTTATCCATTATTTGGTTACGTCAAAAGTGTGCAATCGACCGTAATGTGTCTTAAAAGTTGTCGACCGGCAGTGCATAAAAGAACACCTCAGATGATTATAAAAGCAGCAACAAATTCTTTCCCCTCCTCCTATCCTTCTGTTGTCGAAAGGTATTGGACCTACAACTTCTCCTTTATATCCTCGCTTCTCTTCTCTCGACCAAGTCACCCATCACACGCGCTTTGGATTTGTATAATTGATTGAAACGGCTGCAAGCACATCCGGCCCTGCTTCAGCTGTAGCAATTTTGGAGTTAAACGCTCTTTTGTTTCTTGTATACGACTACGTTACATTCCTTGCGAGCAAATGTAACTAAGAAGTATTCTGACTTTCATAATGATTATGTACAATAATGATACAGAAACGAAATGAGAACAACAACAACAACAAATCAAATCAAATTTAGTGACAACTTTTCCGCTTCTCCTTCCTTCCATTTATACTGAGTATGTTATCTATGGGCTACGACTTAATATCTATACAATGAAGATGAACATTCAAACGGTGATAAAAACCTGATATTGCTCTTTAAAATGACGATTCTGATCCCTAAACACTTTTGGTTAAAATGAATGCAACTGTCGTCATGACATAGTTTTCACCAAATTATCATTATTATCAATATCATCAAAGTCACTGCATGAATTTTAAAGGTACAGTTTACCACTGGGAGCAGTGATTTTTAAAATATTCGAGTTATCACAATACTGTTGATGTATAATGTGTAGGTCAGTTGAGTCACAAAACATTCTACATTTTAAAAAAATTCGAGATAAAACCTAAAATAAAAGGAGACATCACTATATTTCTCAATAAACTATAATTGTAGACGGTTGTATAGTCTAGAAACAGTTTTTTTTTATAACTGTTGTTCACATTTTGTATATTTGACAGTACGTGATTATTGATTATGATGATTAAGATATTTACATTAGTTCTTTCTATCCTCAACTCACATTTTAGAACAATTTTAAGCACTAAAGCCGGGTTTTTGTTTTGTCTGCAAATGGTATTAAATAAATGCCTTTAACAGTTTTCATTACCATTGCCAGTCCTACTCCCTTTAGTCCCGACGTCCAATGCAGGTCAATACGCTTCATATATATATATATATATATATATATATATATATATACATACATATATATATAATACACATAATACATATATATATATATATATATGTATGTATATAATACACATAATATATATATATATGTACTTATACGTATATATATATATATATATATACTTGTACGTATATATGCACAATTTGAAAACCCAAAGTGCAACAAAAAAGTCATCCAAACCTACCCCCCCCCCCCCACCTCCATCTACAATAGCACACCTTGCAGTTCATTTTGGCTCCGTCACCTTTTGTGTGTGATTAATCGACCCGCTAAGGAGACGTGTTTAGATTGGGACGACTCAGGCAGCATTAAACTCGCAGCTGGGACCCTCTCGCCCAAATCAATCATCCGGAGTCCGCATACCCTATTTCATATCCAGCCAAGAGAAGTAGCAAGTAAAAAAAAAAAAAAGATATACCCAGTGCATTTTTCTTTTCTCTTTTTTTTTTGTCCTCCTGCCAACCTTATTGTCAGAGCTTACCTCTATGACTCGTAGATGCAATGTCCCCCCTCGTTTGCCTTACGCACCACACCAGAGAGCGGCGGTAGCAAACATGTTTTTCTCATCGATTTCCCCGTAGCCAAACAGCTACGCGGCTGTAGGGAGCTCAGGTAATATCTCTAAGTGATTATAACGTACTCGCTTGAGAAAGAATGAGAGTGATACAGTGCATGGCGAAATAAATGTGTAAAAAACAAAACAAAAACAACCACCACAAGCGATAGAAGTTGCCTCTGGATGGCAGGGTTGACGTTAAACCTTTTGATGCTGTTGTGTATTTTTGTCACGCTTTGATCGATCGGGAGTAACTTTTGAATTGTTGAGAGTTAGAATCCATCCTTTCACGAAGAAAACAAACTTGAAATAATTCAAGACACACTCTTTTTCGACGCCCCATTGCTGTTGGGCAACTTTAATCGGTGATTGACCGATTCCTAACCCATCCATGCATTCAAGCTAAGAACGACTTATAAAACGATGATGAAGATAATGATACTAAACATAGAGTATGAATAAATAATGTACAATAAAACACTTAAACATCAAATGCCTGGTGAATAAAAATGATAGACACATTAAGGGTCAAACACCCCCCTTCCAAAGCAACAACAACAACAACAACAACAACAACAACGCCTTTATTAAGTAATTTCCATTTCTTTTTGCAGTTGCAGACGCTATTCTGCATACATTACTATCATGCAATGCGCCATGATATTTGCTCAGCGCCATCTTTGCTCGTTCCGACAGACGGGGAAACTCTCGTCTTCATGTTCAGGGCTTACCAACGGGGTTCACCTTCGGTTGAATTGACCAAAAGAAGGTACAACAAAGATCCATCAATTTGAACCGTCAAAGTGTTGATACTGTTCAAAGTTTGTTGTATGTTTTCAAGTATGTTTTATTCTACTGAGAAAAAAAATAACAACAATTGCTTTAAGTAGGTGAGTGCACCTCTATAAAAAGCCAAAGGCAAACGGCTATAAATGAGATCTGTATTTTGTTTTTCTTTTTTAATCTGTGTTTCTAAGAAGGACTTCTCTGATCGTTGAAATTATCTCCAATGAAGCTGTAAGTCAACATGTTTTTTTTTTCTTGAAACCATTTTATGATTATTTTTGGCTACCATTAACGGCCTTACTTTCGCATTAATGAACTGGCTTTCTCGTTGCATGTGGCACAATGCTACAAACCTTGGGTGACACGTTTTGAGTTAAACGTCCTATGACCCTTTTTAAACAGGTCTTTGCTGTTGGTTCTTCATCTCTATTCTCTTTTTTTTCCTGGTTTTGCTTCTGTATTTTTCTTCTACATTTTGCAAGGTACACGGTACTAAACAGAGTGGGGCTTTTATTTTTCTTTAGAATACCTTTTTGCTACTTTATTCGTGCCACTCCGGCTTGTAATTTGATGTTGCCACAACCGCAGGTAGAGAGGCGAGATCTAGACCAAGGAAAATCGACACTTGTCATAAATAGATATTCCGTTCCTACAGTCACGTCTTCGCTGAAGGAACTTGACAACATTTGATATCGTCCCACAAAGACAGGTGTTTTGTAGGACACACCGCGAGAAGGCCCATTACCTTAATCACTTTAGAAGCGAGCCGCAAACACATTTTGTGTGGATCGTTTTCCCGGAGTCATGGGATGTTTAGACCGGGCAAGTGGAATCCGGCAGACACGTGACGATCGAAACCGGTACTCAACTCCTGAATATCTTATCTTGGTACTTGATTGGATACCCGCTAAGGAGCTTATTGCTTACATCTAGTTCTTTCTTCTGTAAGTTATCTTTGAAATATAAAACAACAACAGCAAAAGGTTTATCTTTTTATAGTCAGTCTCACAACATACGCTGCGTTGGCATTGTCAAGTGAACGAGAAAGACATGGTGAGTCCATAAAAGAAAAAAAAAGACAATTATAGTTCGAAACATGAGACGGCAACCCCACATCTTTATCATCCTCCGGAGATGGCGTATAAATTTCAAACATGACAATTGAGATGGAGGTGTCAGGTTAGGGTTAGAGTTAGGGTTAGGGTTGGGGTTAGGGAGGAGGTGGCTTCAATTAAGGCCCTATCCCACTCTTTGAAACTCGTCTCCTGAATAAGACACATGTGGCAAGTCCTACACAATGAAATGCAAACTAATGCTGAGTATCTCTACAGACCACATTCCACTGACAAATCGGGGGCTCATCTGATCCCCCAAATACCAAAATTTCCAATACACTTCGGTGTGTGGCCGGAAGCGATAAACTTTGCTTCCGATGAGTGACCGATGAGAAAAAAAAAGTCTGTGGAATGGGAGTAGAAAGAGGGCATAAGCTTAGAGCTTTGTTCCTTCATTGGACGATCTTGCTTCACCGCATCACGCCCGACATGTCTGATACTGACCTGATAGTCGACCAACACAAGTTTGATTCATTAGACTGCGATCCGATACACTTCGGTTGGTGGCCGGGAGCAAAAAACAAAAAACAAAAAAAACAACAACAACAACAACAAACAAACAAACAAACAAAAAACAAAAACAAAACAAAACAAAACAAAAAACTTTGTTTCCGACGAACGAGAAATCGATGGAACAGGGGTAATAGTTTACGTACTTTATCAAACACACCAAGACTGGTTATTCCTTACTTTCACTTCCTTCTCTGTTGGCTTTTGTTGTAGATGTTATAAAGATATCTTTCAAAAGTCATAAAGACATTAGACAACATCATTTTCTGATATTTGCCTTCATGCCAAGACTAGGTGACACAAACACACACACACACACACACACACACACACACACACAAAAGCTACGGCACAAGTAAAGGATGCATTCGTATATGGCCGTTTAAAGGGATGGTACAGTATCGGTGGAGACAAGAATTGGGCTTTTAACTTTTTGTGAGATACCAAGAAAACACTTATGAAATAGTACAGAGCATTTTAAGAGGAATTCAAAGTTTATTTGATGAAAATCGGGTTCGGAATGACTGAAACATCCAAAAAACAAAGTAAGCGATCGTAATAAAATGTGGGTCCCACACTTTATTAGAATCGCTCTGTTTTGGATATCTCAGCCATTTCAAAACCAGTTTTCATCAAATAAATGTTGAATTTTTCATTAAATTACATGCTCTTTCATATTTCATAAGAGGTTTCTCATTATCTCACCAAAAAATGTTAGAAACCTGAAATTAGGTCTCAACCAAAACTTTACAATCCCTTTAAGAAGTTACTACCCCTGATGTATTGTGATGAAGGGGGTTACAAGTCAAATGCTATTCCATTCTTAATGAAATGAACCAAAGCATCCAAATTCTGAATGAATAAAAATCAGAGCATTTAAAATGATGTGGCATACCACAGTTTTCGGGAAAAAGTGACACTGGTTACAGTCACAGTTGTGATATAAAAAGGCTTCTATCGATATTTTTGATGTAGACACTAGCATTAGTAACACAGGTTAGATATCATATGCCGAAATAATCGTAGAACTTATACTTATCAACAGCAGGGACGACAACAGCACTACAATAGCAACAACAACAACAACAAAGAAACGTCCGTGATCTATACTTAAACTCAATGCCACGATGCCCTTTTGACTCCTAAAATTTAATCCGAGGGTATCTAGAGGAAACCTAAAACACTCGAGGGGAAATATACCCCTATAAAAAGAGTCAAATTCGAGGAAAGTGTTCATCTGTTTTCCTCTTTTTGCTGGTTAAAAATTTGACACATGCTATCATGAGACACTATTATCACCCGCAGCAGAAATCTTGTCGGCAAATCAGCGTATCTGCCCTCTTTCAGAGGGGCTGACCATCACCATTGACATTGCGCTCAAGAATGAATTATGCGTCTTCTCTCGTATACGGAAAACATTTCTGGGAGAACCCTTTGTGACCCTCCCTTTGATAGAAGCTACTAATCACAGAATCTCTCCCGGCTTTTTCGAATGGCAGTTCTCCTCGTAAACTGTCAACATTTTACAGTAAATCAGCCGTGATGATATTGTATTCCTTGCCGCGATGTTTATATCTTCACGTTTGATGCCCCCCACTCTTTCATTGATGAAGAGAAGTTAATGGCCACTGCAATAGCTGCCAGTTATTCCTAGTCGCTGCCTTGAGGGAACGAAACTTTTCCCCGCTTTGCACTCAGATGTGATACGGCAGTACACTTTCGAAAGGTTTTGGATATTTGTCTCCAACAGGGACACTTGAGAAACATCCTGCTTTGAGCAGCCCAATCGATTGTATCATTTGAGTCGAGACTGCATCGAAAACATCAGCACCGGAGATGTGATTTCATCTTTACGAGTGTGAATGAGAGCGTGGGCGTGTCTATGTCGAGAACGTGTTTTTGGTCGAAATATCTTCTCTTCTTGTATAAGACCATCAGTTATTGATCAGTGCAAACTGTATTCACCCTGTGCAATTGTCATTTCATTTTACTGCCTCCGAGGTATACAATTTTTTGTTCCTGGATTCAACACTGTCGCATTCGATTCTCGTAAATGATTGTATAACACTTCAATGAATTAAACAATCGTAGCCATGACAGCGAATATGATTTGAAACATCTGAAAACCTTACAAAGATGACTAGTTAGATGCTCAGAAGAGATAGTTTTGTGATAATGTTGTTTTGAAATATAAGCACATTTTATTTTTTTTTTAAAAGAGCTATAGCTTTTATCATCTTATTTGTGATGCATGAGTTTCACATTCAAATCGATTTTGATAACCTAGTGTATCATTTTCGATTTTGGTACATAATACAGGCAAATTTATAGGCTGTTTTTAATAATCATAAGAGTATAATGACGATATTATTATTTGCTGGTCATCTCATGTATTATTCTGTGCACTTTGAGTATAAAGCCACTTGGGGGGGGGGGGGGGGGTAAGAAAAGAAAAAAGAAATCCATGTCGGTTTTGGAATGCTGGTTGATTGTGATTGGAATATTTGTGTATATTTATAACAAAAAACTACTGGAGCACAATAAACTACTAATTGGCTACGGTAAAACCATGGCAATAAATCGCATCCAGACTTGGATCAAGCCGTTCCAGAATCCATGGGCGGACCCTCAAAATGGTTTACACAAGTCCGAATAGAGTTTGACATTCAAGTGCAATACAACTCCGTTTACTTCTCAAGAATTAGATAGTGAGCTACATGCAGCCTGGCCCAATTCACTTATACACTGTACTACGTGCCACACAATCCCTTGGATTCTCTGCCCAGATCGAATGCCTTTCGTAGGTCACGAAGTCTCCCTTTGTTTTCTTCGATATGAATCCCCCGGATCCAACTTCAAGGCGAAATAAGTTGCACTATTTTGTCCTCTGCCCTTTCCACGTCTTCATCAAGTGCACTGTGCTTTAATATTTTCGTGAAACTGATGACTATTATGATTGTTGCGCTCGAAAGGACAGATAGTTCGAAAGCAATCATTTTTCTCTTCTACACGATTATCAGTATCATGTCGATGGTAAGGTTAAGGTCACGAGGTATTTCTTCTTTTAGTTTGGCCAGGAATCGCAACTTTATTAGCATTTGTACAACACAAAGTCGTGTATAGATCCTTGTCGTCTGATTGGATGAATGCGGGTCACATGACATTTAGAAGAATCAGCTATCCGACGCTCACCCTTCGTAGCAGTGCAATAGACGAAGCAAATCCACATGTTTAGTTTATGTGTGTGTGTGTGTGTGTGTGTGTGTGTGTGTGTGTGTGTGTGTGTTGTATTCAAAAACTAATTTAGAAAGCTCATGGATGTCACGACTATATATTTTTTTCTCATCTAAATGTAAAATAATCGATTTTACATTGTGACTATATCCCACATAGCGATTTTTTTTTTGTCTCCGTTGTCATAATGGAACAATAATTGGATTTGATTTCCTTTCAAGAGGGAGTTACCATCAGCTTCCAATATTCCATCACTTCTTCGTCTTATGACAAAATCAATGTCCATCTTGCACTGTAATTATGTTTATCTAACTAGAAAACGCGCAATTCCCTTCCTCAGCTGGGTACAGTTTTTAAAGTTGCACTGACTGTATAGGCCGTCTCTTGATCTCCGCATTTTTCTTCCATGACAACACATCTCGGAAAGCATTCCCTCTTGGTTAACAGTGTGTTTGTAATATGATCATGATAGCATATGACACGATATACTATATCTATATCTCTATATCTCTATATCTCTATATCTATATATATATGTATGTATATATATATACATATATATATATATATATATATATACATATATATATACACACACACACACACATATATATATATATATATATATATATATATATATATATAGATAGATAATGTAGTTGCTCCGCGTGCTGGCAGTACTAGAAATAGCAATAATAATGTCACAATAGAGGAATGCATTAAATTCCAATTGCCTTGATTTTGATTTAAAATCAAGTCAATGGCAATTGGCATTTAATGGATTCCTCTATTGTGACATTATTGTGACATTATACGGTGATCGTGCTTTTTCCGTTATGGGACCAAAATTATGGCATCAGTTACCTCTTCAGTTAAGGGAATTGTCATCTAAAGAGTCATTCAAATCCAAACTTAAAACTTATCTGTTCCTTTCATACTGAGGACTGTAATTGCTGTTTGTCATTAATGTTGGATCAATATTGTATTTTTAATTGGTATATGTTGTATTCTTTATTTGGTATATATCTGTTTTTGTTTACCATTTTCTTCTTTGTTGAAATGTTTGAATATGTATATGCATGTAAATATATGATATCTTTTCATTTTTGAAGCGCCATGAGCACTGAAAAGTGGATCTGTGCGCAATACAAGTAGCCACTATTATTATTATCATTATTATAGAGATAGATAGATATAGATAGATACATGTATGCATGTATATTTGGGTGCGTATGTGTGTGTGTGAGTGTCTGTTTTGCTGTTCGTGCGCATCATTATAGTGAGCACTGTGATGAATGGAAATTGTTGACACCCCCCCCCCCACACACACACACACTCACGCACACACACACAGTGTCGTTCCACCCACTTCAGAAACGGAATAAACTATCACCTACGATGCGTCGATGTTAGAAACATTGCTTGAGACATATGATTGCACAGATTATGCACACCTTACATTTTCTACGACCTTATTTGGAAAGGCACAATCGGAACTTCCATAAAAGGAAATAGGACAGGAAGTACTCAAGCGAAGCTAAGCCGAAGTCTTTTGACAACATTGTAAACAGCAATCGGGACGTCTTTTTGCCAGACACCGATAGACATAATGCCCGGGTAACACTAGGCCCAAAGTATTTGGCGACACAATAAACGCACCCGACGTACTAGACTCCCGTTTCATATTGCGTCTTTTTGAAATGCATCAAGTAAACACAGTTCCTCAGCCTAGTCAGTACGCGAGCCGGGAAAATTATTATAGAAGAGTTTGGTACGTACGAGGATAAGGATACTTGTTTGTCCCAGATAAAGGGGTTTTCCTCCTGATCACGAGAGCTACAGTCCAACATTTTCCCATGCAATGTATCCCAAAGCAAACGTAATATGATCTCTGACGCTGACGTTTACCTATTTGTATTTCAGCTCCGTTAGGCAATATCACTCGGGGAAAGATGTCACGAAATATTTCTTCTGAAAAGCGTTGTCTGTTGTCTGGAGTCCATGTCATTTAGTTGGACAATATAACATCATCTATTTGCTCTTCTGGCAAAACAAGAAACTATTGGATGGCTCTGTCGCTCTGGCCCGTAATCAATAACGGCTCGGTTCTCTTCACTCACTTATCTTGGAGACTCGTTTATCTTGTCCTAGAGACAGCAAGGTAGTTTTTCGATTACCACCACATATTGTCCCCAACTCCGCTTTCAGCAAGTCAAAAAAAAAATACACATGAAATTGTTCAGTTTCGATTGAATTTTGTCTATTTTTACCCAACATATTCCTCGCATGGCGTATACAATAATCCACTCATCGCCCAAATTCCCGATAGCATTTTAATAACAATTTTACTCATACCATAATGTTCTACGTGAAGAGATGTCGACAGAATAAAAGGCAATATATATATATATATATATATATATATATATATATATATGTATATATATATATATATATATATATATATATATATATATATATATATGTGTGTGTGTGTGTATGTATAGGCACATGTATAACACGTTATTTGTACACCATCACACATACATGAATCAAAACAGATCACAGAATGCCATGGCTACAGCTTAAGCAAAGGATGTTTCTGCAGCCTTGACACATAATATTATGATAAACATAATTTCGAATATACAGAATCAAGGACACATATTTCTATGCATTGTTTTAAATGGGGTGAGGGCGAAGGGAACAAAATTACCGTACCCGCATTTTCCACTACTGCATTACGTGTTTTACATTTCTCTCAACAAAAGCGTTGCCGGTTTACGCCTTTGACGTCACGTCAGGACAGACTCGCATACATAATTTTGCATTTGAAAAGAAGTTAGTACAAAGAAGTTAATATCACTTTGGGTTTTTTTTTCAAACAGTTAGTTAATGCTTTCCCTCTTTTGTCCAAGGTAGAGTTCTGTTTTCATTGGGAGTACGCTTTTAGAATAATGGCAGTAATGTAATGTTTTATTGGTGTCGTTTAAAGCAAACTTGCTCCCTGGCTGGTGAGGACCGACCAATTTCTCCTCATTGCTCACAGTAATCAAGGTTAGCGTCTGTGTAACACCTTCTAAAAGGCACACGGGAGTGTGCTGGTCTAATCGAGCATTATCTATTGTGATAAAGGGTGTTATTTATTCAGAGTATCCTCTGCAGTGTTTTCAAGACTGGCTCCTCCTGTGGGTGATACCGTTGTTATATACCCCGCCAGTTGACACGAACCGATGTTTATATTTTGGCAAAAGAGGTCATCATGAACAAATCTTGTCCAAATGTACACGCAATCAATGGGATGAAGCCTTGTATATGTGTATGAGATTTCTCACTCCTACTCACTGGCACGCACTACTGCCGTGCGGCTAATCATTATTGGTATAAACGAAATTCTTTCAACGGTGCAAGTGAATGTGAAATTTCAGTGACGGATTTATGGGTCGTAAGATTGAAATCATTTTCATCTTATAGTGCCCACTCCATCCACACTATTGTTTTGACGATTTCGTCCTCTCATAGTTCTTAGCTTGTAGATGAAAAAGCCTAATATCATCCATTAGATAGTTATCTCTACAAGTTTGATCAAATTTTTTCTGGTTTCAATATTGGAGACTCAACAGAAAAACTTTAACTTTATTTCCCCCCAATTGATGTTTCCCCACAGTGCTTGAGCGTCACATTAGGTTTATTTGCTTGCCAAATTTCCACATCGTTAGAATGTAATTCAACAAAGCTGAGTGAAATAATGATATCTCTAAGAGACCACCAGTAATGGAGTTGAATGAATTGTTTAGCACTTAATTTCCATTCAATTATGGTTGAGGTAGGGTAGGCTACTGGGTAGGGTAGGCTTTGTACTAATGCGAATGGCGGATCCATGAAAATTCATGAAGGTCAGCTGTGTGGGTAGTCGCAGAGTGTGTGCTTAATGAGTCCGTCATTATACTATCTATTAGCATTTATTCACAATAGGGCCTAGCGCGATCAACCTGTTGATTTGCATCGAAGTCCTGTATACAAATGATAGCATGATAACAATGCGAACATTACAATTTGCTACTAAACTTCTTCAAAACAGCTACAGATTGGACTATAATAAAAAAAAAAAGTGATTTTTTTTTTGTGAAGTCACTTTCGAAGCCCCTATTTCATTTCTGAAAATGTTTTCTGAAATGCGCTCGTTTTTCCTACTGCGAAAGACTTGAAATCTTGTCACATTCTCCTTATATACTGTAGGTACACACGTTACATTCAATTCTTGGGACAATGTAAAGACGGCATAATGATTAGGCCTATGCCTGCTGATGTGGTTGAACAATCCACGGAAGCCAAAGTGTTCCCCGTAGCTATGCGATCTTTTTGTGCCGCTTCTCTGTCAATAGTATTCTAATTCTCTCATAAGCCCTTTTCATCGAAGTGACCCTCTGATTCCATGGTATATCGTTGTTTCTACGGATATCAATCAATTTTCCACGTGACAATCACATGAAGTCCAATGACTGGATAATGCTGCTAATGCTGGTCATCCCACGAGCTAGACGCCCACTATAGTCATACAGCCCATAAGCTAGACATCGAAAAATGGTTCGGGGGGACACTCTCCTTTCACACTATCTCCACCCCCTGTCACATGGGTTACACCAGAGTCAAAGAATCACGCATGTCTTTTACTGATCAGATGTCCCGGCCAAACTGTGTTTAGATCGATGTCATTATCAGATGTTCACAGAAAAACCTGCGTAAATTAAGCCCAGTGGACTCTTTTGAAAATAAGTAATGTGTATGACTCGTGAGCCGTATAACTAGTGGTTTGTATCTCGTGGGCAGTACGACTGGTGGGTGTCTAGCTCTTGACTTGCACCCATGATGTAATGTCTTAAAGGGGAAAATCCAATACAAATATAAGTTAGTCTGATAAGAAAGAGTAAAATACTACGAGTTCAACGGTAGAAGTTTGATCAAAATCGGGTGAAAAATAAGCAAGTTATGACATTTTGAAGTTTCGCTAATTTTTCAGGAAACAGTTCTTGAACAATCAATATGAATATGCAAACGGCAAAGTGAGCAGGTCATACCCTCACAACTTGCCATATAGTGTGTACATAAAATTTTGGAATTTCCAGTTTCAAATCCTAATAAATCTAGCTGATCACTATTCTGAAGTTATTCAGCTAGGAAAAACATCATGTTTTAGATTTCAATGACAGAAACATATCCACTGTGCAAGAACCGTTTTGCAGAAATAAGCAAAACTTCAAAATGTCATTACTTCCTCATTTTTCATCCGATTTCAGTCAAAGTTTACCGTTGAATTCGTAAGATTTTACTCATTTTTGTCAGACTAACTTATTTTTGGACTGGATTTCCTCTTTAAGAATAGGGGCCTACAGTTGCACCAACACTAAGAATGGATAAGATCTCCGAGATAATTAGATGATATGCAGACAATCAAACCTTTTGTGTGTCTGTGTGTACTGTCAATGTTATACTGGCTCATACTATGCATGGTTGCACAAAAACATCTACCTATATATATATATATATATATATATATATATATATATATATATGTATATATATATATATATATATATATATATACATGTATATATATGTATATATACATATATACATATATACATATATATATATATATATATATATATATATATATATATATATATATATACATATACATAAATATGTCTGTATGAAATTCAGTACAGTTATTTTCAAAGGTTTCATATGCTGTGACAGCTTTTGTCATTTTCACACATTCGGCCTCGCCTATCGCTCGACTAGGAACAGCGAGGCAAGATTGAAAATGTCACGTGGCTCTTTGTCAATTTACAGCTTTATTCGTCCTCCTGAAAAAAAAATGAACACGTTTATCTTGTCTGGCATGTGTCTGCAACGATCTGATGCTGTTACGACAAAGACGCTTTTCACATCACTATTCATCTTGGCATTGAGTTCTAGGCATGCACTACAGACCATTGATCTCTTCTCGGTGATGTTTGGATTTATTTTCGCTTTGAAGTGTAAATGTCAAGTTTATCACTGTTGCTTTCGTAAGGACATGCCTTTCAGTTCACTTTTGTAGGAAAAATATTTTCCATTCAATTTGATTGATTCATATGCACGGGGATGTAATCTGAAATTCCCCCATCCCCTGTATTATCATGGTATGGATGCTGTTGTAAAAAAAGAAAGAAAAGAAAAGAAATTGAATGAAAATCGACATCACCTTCATCTTCAATGCAGATTGAAAAGAATGAACCTTATTTTAATGTTGGAATGTGTTCATCACATTGTGCCTAAATACATCTTGCCAATTGAATGTGCATGCAAACTCCACAATGTTCTCTTCGAAATACTCTGCGTAGAATATCTTTGCCAAAACCAAACACACATTTTAAACGTTATTTTTGTTATATCCTAGTGCAATGTATTTGATAATCTACCATATGACATTCGATCGACTGATACAATCTGTACTTTTAAACAGAATATCAGAGGATATAATTTGGTCTGAGGTTGTGTTTTGAAATCTATATTTTTTGTTGTATATTTATATACGTTGATCAATATTATTATGAATGAATGTTTGCATACACTGGCTTAGAATTCTATTTATCTAACCACACTTACCGTGCTTTTGCAGTGAACAAGTATACATTGTATTCATTATGTTGAGAACTTTTATTTTGTTTTGTTTTGTTTTGTCGTATATAGTTATTTATGTAATTTGCATTGTTGTTTTACCTTGTACACCAATGTATTTTTACGTGGATCCTTTTTGAAAATCAGTCTTGTTTTTAAAGGGCGATCCGCCCTGAGAATGGAAATAAATAGATTTAAAAAAATGAATAAAAAAACTTACAGTTGATTTCTACATAAAAGAAGCAAAATCGCACGAACATACAAGTCAAGAATTTGACAAAAACGGACAAAATTCGATGGTTCTGATTTTCTCTATTTTTACATAGCGATATAATTCAAGGTCCACGTATGCAAATCTACTGGGCTGATGAAGTAATGGCCCTAAAAGTATCTCATGTCTTCACTATTTTTTTTTTATCTGAGATGGATTCAGAAGAAATTACATCCTTCGTATCAATTGGTTGTAGGGTTGTTATGTTTGGCGGTGATGATGACGTGGGAGAGGATTGTAGTTGCTGAAAAAATGCTAAAAAAGACGTTTTTTTTATATTTCATGTACAAACCAAGTGGAGAGATTTGAGGCCATGACATCACAGCCTTTTCCCATTTTTTTTTTTCATAATCATGTTAAAATTACTATCAGTCTTTCTCGAAATTAATACAATTTGAATGTTAATAGGTTCCTTTTTTTTCTTCAAAAAGCAGTCAAATTGAACACTTAAGAATGTTTTTTTCTTTATACCCACGTGTTATTAGACATGAGAAGAGAACTCCTTTAAAGTTCAAACAAACTATACAAAGCAAAGGCAAACATAAACATGACAACGTTAACGATTTATTAAAGGGTAAAGGACCGAGATCTCAGAGCAGACGAGTATCGGTGGATCACTCTTTTCCTTCGCCGTATTTCATTTGTTTTTCTTACAATTGCAAAGTGTGCATTGTTTGTTTGTTTTTTGGCCAAAATTATCATTCATACATATATTTTGTATTGTATTAACGATATGTCCTGTCAAATCGTTTAACAGTTTAAATTGATAAATGTATTAGATTGTATTATGTATTTTCTTTCATTGATGGGAAACACAGTATAATTGAATCGAATTGAATTAAATGAAATTTTGATTGCATTCAAATTAATTAAATTGACTTGAATTGAATTGAATTGAATTGAATTGAATTGGTGCAAAGAGTCTATGAGTGAATAAGAGTAAACTAAATATACTACATCAACAAGTTGAGTCATATTCCACCGGCATAGGATCAATGTTACTGCTATACATTCTCCCTAAGGGTGGGATTTCACGGAGCACGCGAACGATTTGCGAATGACGCGAATGGCAAAATCCAGCATTCGCATTTTAGTCTGCAAAAGATCGCCAAACAAACGTGAGGGTTCGGAAGCGTCGTCAATTGTTCGCGAATGTCGTTTTTACTTCGGCGAGAATTTCAAAAAAGTTTGAAATTTCTTGCGAACCTTTTCCGCACACTTAGTCGGGATTTGCTCGTGAATTGTTCTCGAAAGTGTCTTTAAAGCTTCGTCATATGCGCAAGACCTTCGCAAGACACGCGCGATGTTCGCAAAATGTTCGTGAAACCCCAAACAGACTCCGAAACTTCGGAGAATGTCTCGCGTATGTTACGCGAAATCTGCGAAGTTTTTCCGATCATTTTACGACGTAATCGCAAACTGTTCGCGTACCTTTTGAGACATTCTCGCGAACGTTTACCGCACGTTTGGGGGATGTATGACCTATACGTTTTCTACTTATAAAAGTCTTACCATACATCTAAACATCAAACAATTATTAACAACTATAGTAACAAAAGAAATTAAAAACTAGCAAAGAGAAAGAAATGTTTGATATGATATACAAAAAAAAATTGCAGAATACACCTAAAATTATTCTCAAGTAGGTAAAATTTCGTTTGAACTATAGAGATTATGTGTTGGAGGAACTGCAAAAAAAATCAAATGCTTTACCAGCGGAGATAGGTCCTAGGGAAAAAAATATATGTAGGCACACCATAGACAAATGAGAGGAAAAGAAAGGAGAAATAGAGTAAAGAAAAAAATTCAACTCAAGACAGCTTCCACCTCTCCTTGGGTACATTTTCTCCCATGATTAATGAAAATGTTTCGTTGTTCGCATTTCCATCGCGTGTTCTTCGTGTACGTAACATGCTGTACTTTAGCAATGATGCACACGACATTCGCACATACGTCGTGGAAACTTCGCACAAATTTCGCAAGAATAGTTTTCGGCTTCATTGTCGGAAAACATTCGGAGAAAAACTTTTCCGAAAATCCCACCCTTAGGGTGGGATTTCACGGAGCACGCGAACGATTTGCGAAGGACGCGAATGACAAAATCCAACATTCGGAAAAGTTTTTCTCCGAATGTTTTCCGACAATGAAGCCGAAAACTATTCTTGCGCAATTTGTGCGAAGTTTCCACGACGTATGTGCGAATGTCGTGTGTATCATTGCTAAAGTACAGCATATTACGTACACGAAGAACACGCGACGGAAATGCGAACAACGAAAAATGTTCAATAATCATGGGAGATATATCCAAGGAGAGGTGGAAGCTGTCTTGAGTTGAATTTTTTTCTTTCCTCTATTTCTCCTTTCTTTTTCTCTCATTGCTCTATTGTGTGCTTGCCTACATTTTTTTTTTCCTAGGACGTTTTTTTTTTTTTCCTAGGACGTATCTCCACTAGTAAAGCATTTGATCTTCTTTTTTTTGGGGGGGGGGGGGCAGTTCCTCCAACACATAATCTCTATAGTTTAAATGAAATTTTACATACTATAGATTAATTTTAAGTGTATTCCGCGATTTTTTTTTTGTATATCAAACATTTCTTTCTCTTTGCTAGTCTTTAATTTTTGTTACTATAGTTGTTAATAATTGTTTGATGTTTAGATGTATGCTACGATTTTTATTTGTAGAAAACGTATAGGTCATACATCCCCCAACGTGCGCTAAACATTCGCGAGAATGTCTCAAAAGGTACGCGAACAGTTTGCGATTACGTCGTAAAATGATCGGAAAAACTTCGCAGATTTCGCGTAACATACGCGAGACATTCTCCAAAGTTTCTGAGTCTGTTTGGGGTTTCACGAACATTTTGCGAACATCGCGCGTGTCTTGCGAAGGTCTTGCGCATAGACCGAGGCTTTAAAGACACTTTCGAGAACAATTCACGAGCAAATCACGACCAAGTGTGCGGAAAAGGTTCGCAAAAAAATTCAAACTTTTTTGAAATTCTCGCCGAAGTAAAAACGACATTCGCGAACAATTGACGACGCTTCCGAACCCTCACGTTCGTTTGGCGATCTTTTGCAGACTAAAATGCGAATGCTGGATTTTGCCATTCGCGTCTTTCGCAAATCGTTCGCGTGCTCCGTGAAATCCCACCCTTACCTTCTCCCTCTTGTTTATATCAATATACCCACACACGCCTACGCATGAATTTAACAATTGCAGGCTGTGTGTGTGTGTGTGAGTGTGGGTGTATGTGTGAATTATGCACATAGTAGGGATCTTGTCTCTGTTTACCCGTTAGATAGAAAGTAAGGAGGAGAGAGAAGAGAAAAGAGAGAAGGAGAGAGATATTTAATGCTAAAATGGAAGATTGTGTATAAGAGTAAGGTAAAGGCATATTATATTGATTGAAAAAATATTTGCAAAAACATGGGGAGAAAAATCATCTCTGCATCTGAAAACAAGCAATTGACGCATATTTACCTCTTCATTTCAAGACACAGAAGTGCCATAGAAGGGACGAAGATTTTCCGTTCCTCACAACAATATTTGAGACCGCTGAAAATCGACAAAGTCCTCGGAGCTCTGCAAGCTGTCGCTGTGGGGTTAAAACGGATCTGGGTACGGCCACCACTTCCCTCGAGCTGTTTTGTAAGGGCGACAATTTAAGTCACTCGCATTGAAGGTGCTGCTGACAACTTAATGAATGGCAGTATTCCATTCATCTTGATTACAATAACACAGCGTTTTCATCAGTATTACGGGTTTGAAAGGGCAAAAATCAAGTCGCCGGCACACAAACGACATGATTCTTTACAGCACAGTGTTAGCGCCCGTGTCGTAACATACAGACCTGAAAAGAGAATAACATTTAAAATCTACGTGTGCGCCTCGTTCACGTAAACAACATTTCGACATTTTTTCCATATTTCTACTGATTTCTAAAGGCATTGCGATGTTTAAGGTAGTATTTTTGCTTTTTGTTTTCAAAGGGAACCTACGTATTGTTGCCACACAATGAAATATACGGAGCTAAAACATCAAAAGGGTTTTCACTCTTCAATGACATCGAGTTTGCAGGTTATTACGGTTGTTTATCGAGTCGGTATAACACTCATTTGTGTTTGATATACTGGACGACCCACTACACATAAAATACTGTGTAGAAGTAAAGAGAGGGTATATTGTTGGTGAATATTTCATGTAAAGTGAATATTTTTCTGCTCTAAGATTGGGAGAAAATTCATGACATAGATTAAATTTGCAGCCACTTTAACTTTCTGGATGCTATTGAAAGTGAGTCGACCGCGATAAAATTGAGAAATGAGCAAATTACACGAAGTCAATGCTGCGAACTTTATAGTCAGATCTGTGCAAGCATTTCAAAATACAGGCGAATCACTCAAACAAGAGACACTCATAGATAATAAAAAAATGTAAATATCTATAGATTGAAAGAGAGGTAGACAGATAGATAGATAGATAGATTAGATAGATAGATAGACAGATGGATAGATAGATTGATTGACTGATGAATGGATGGGCACAGAAAGAAATGAATATGATGCGTAATGAGAACCCGCGGGAGAAGTGTTCATTAAGAGATAAAACTCATGGGTATTTTACCCAAAAGCATTATAGCGCATATATACTTACAATATTAAAGGGATGAAAAAGCGAGTGAACAAAATGACAAGCACAGAGAGAGTTCTCCTCAGCGGTTCTCCTCAGGTGTTCACTCACGCTGCTTGTAGCGTCGCATTATGCTCAACCCTATCCCGTTCTCCCGTTGCCATGACGACGCCCTAAGTACTTGAGGACGCTATCGTAATGGATTGTCCGTGGTCCTTAGTGGATACAAAACCAAGAAAGGCCCGGCGTAAATAACAGCACTTTCCCTGCTACTGAAAACAGGAAAAATTGATATTTTACATGTAATTATATGTATATATATATATATATATATATATATATATATATGTACATCCTTCCTTTGTCATATATCATATCATATATATATATATTTTTTGAAACAAGGAAGGAAGTTTTCGCTATATATATATATATATATATATATATATATATATGAGATAGCTAGATAGGGAGAGAGAAGGAGGGAGGGGTGGGGAGGAATGTGAAGGTGAGAGAGTGTATCAATTTGTCCAGACTAAAATTTACTGAAAAGAAAGAACAAAAACAGACGACTTTTACAAGTAACACCAATATCTTGCAGCTGTACGAACTAAACTGAGGTAAAACATTCCATGAAAGCTTTCAAGATGTTAGGTCTCTATCAAGGAGGTTACTTCCTTGGTCTTATATTCTTCGTGACCCAATTTGCTGGCACACATGAAGCGAAAAAATGGGACAGCTTTCTTAATGATCTTGGGAGAGAAATGTCAGCAGGGTTGTTACAATTTGTATCATCGTGATATCAACAGTGCTTTCTGACAGCTCTTGAAATGCCACGCATTCACAGCAAGAATGCAATGACACTTTGGTGTGCTTTGAAAAAAAAGTTAAAACCTTTGAACGTATTGCTCACTTTTTGTTTGAATATGTATTACGAAGGTGACATATTGACTGTGTGACACGTTCACACGGAGTCTGATTCTATACGGGCTTTATGATTTTGGATGATCGGGTTATCCTATTCAATTTCTAAAAGCCTGATGGAAACACAATGAGAAAGACGGTAGTCTGATCATACCAATATCTTTTTTTAAGGCAAGGGATTATTAAGCAGAATAATGATAATGCTTGATAATCTCTTGATTTTTCATGTCTTGTCTGCCCTGGGCCACTTTAACATAACAATGTCGGAATTTCGGAGCATGGGTATGTTTGTTCCAAGTTCATTGGGTCACATACCGGCAACCAGGGAAAGCAGTAGATGACAGGTTCGAGTCCCGTGGTTCCTTTTTCACCCGACATGTCTGTTAAAATTACAGATCAGCACTTTCAATCTTACAAATTTAATTGCTAGAGGAAGACAAATTTAGGAAAACTCATACCTCAAAAGTTGGTTTTTAATGTCTTTTTTTAAAAGTCAGCAATGAAGTTTAGATGCAGTTAGGCATACAGGACACTAGTGATTTTAGAAGTGTCATATGAAAATGCCATGATAAGCTGTTAAAAAAAAAAAGAAGAAAACTCGGACATTGATTTATTTTATATACATTCAACCACGTGACCTCAATTTGCCGTTTTATGCTTTTATGGCTCCACCCAGTGGGGAAACGCGGAGAGGGATCATTGACCCATGGCACTTAATGTTCCATACGTGTTGAGTGGCGTGACGAAGAAACTAAAACAATACACTGTCCATGTGACAACTAAAACTAAGAAATGAGGAAAATTGAGACAACTATCAATAAAAAAAGAAAGGAAAATATGCAAGAAAAGGAGGAAAAGGAGGAGGAGGAGGAGGAGAAAGAGAAAATGCATAAAATGAAAATTTGATGAGAATTGTCGGATGTACAGTATAATGTGAAAAGTTTGCAAAGGATCAAATTTTCAAATGATTTAAAATGCTGCTCGCGAAAAACACAGACTGTGAATGTGAAAGGGCCTTGGTTTATTCAGAGTCATGACGTAAGAGTTGACAAAAAGATCAATGCAGGAAAATGCGCATACAAATCACACCCATAATCTGTATTAGTGGAAACATCATAAGCACGTTTCAATTCATCTAGGGTTCACCATTGTATATTATTCCTAGTCGAATGCATTAAATTATGGGGTTTCTTTAATGAATATTTGTCTTTTTTTTTCAGGATAATGGTCCATGCCATGTTCGCTCATTCATTCATTTATTCATTTTCATTTTCAACAACGAGCATAAGTGTACAAAGCATATCGTGCTATAAATACAATATGCATATTATGCTGAATATATTGAAATATAGTTTTGATAATACATATGTTACGAAGTATTGTAACTCCTAACAGGAAACTCCAAGCACGTCGAACATGATGATTAGACTTAGGTCTTCTCTGAATATTTTCTCTGTCGTACTTATACCACAGAAACTTACACCATAGAAATTATCATAAAGCAGAATGTATGTACCGCTATAGAAATTGAAATTCTTTTCAAGATTTTCAAGAAATGGTCTAATCCAGGCGTCAGATATTTCATAATTTTTTCATTATACGAAAAAAAAAATCATATGCACTTTTTTTTAAAGGAATGATGATAATGATTTTTTATTTTTTCTTCAACTTTACTAAAAAAAGTAATGGCCTTTTTCAGAGACGTCAGTACCTGAGAGCAACCCCAGTCAAACGCTTTAGCAAAAGACGGCGGCAACTCTACCGAGTATACATAAATGTTACTGCATCTTAGGACAGTACTAGTATTCGTTCAACCAGAGGATATATGGCTCAGTAAAAATACTAATGATTCAATCTCGAGCTGGAATTAGACTGTACTTCTCGAATGTCGTTACCTCTCTTAACGAGGGCGTTTTGCAAGAGATGTATTCCCTTCAACGTTGACTTCCTCTCCTCGCGTAATGATTACATTGAAATTATATCTCCTCATCGTACCGGGAAAAAAAGAGAAGTAATTCAATCCACCCGATAAAGACGGACAAATGAGATGTTGCCACAGCCCTAAAAGATATCTTCTCAGATAACCGTCACTAGTATCGAATTCCTTTAATTTCCGGGAAGATCTTGCAGAAGGAACCATGATGGGGATGGGGATGGGGATGGGGAGGGGTTAGAGATGTATTTGAGTGCGCGCGAACTGTGCCTGAGGTTAGGGTTGCTTCGCATTCACAATCGTAGATCTGTTTGTTTGTTTGTTGATTTGTGTTTTATGAGGGGCAATGCATTTTCTATATGGAAAACAGTTCACCTAAGCAGAACAAGTCGCGCATGCTATCCAATAACGGATGTTAATCTACATTGCTGGCTAATAAAAATTTTTGAATGATGGGAAAAATTGTGCATTCTTAATCATGGTTACTAATAAACCATCTTGCACACTTCCAGAAAGCACCTTGAAAATCTAATTCTGCCGACATACAAGAGAGTCACGCAATTATTACATTTTTATGATATAAATATACCTCTCCCTTAGGCGCTGTTAAGCTTAAGCATTGGATGGATAATCCCCTCCCCCTGTTGGTAAGGAAACTTGCACCAGTAATTACACCACCTGTCGTAACCATGTAAATACTGTGTTGCAAAAACTATCTACACATCGCACACACGCACACACACACACAAACACAGACACACATTATTATCTTACATGTCAAACGTCCAATAATCTTTCTGCTCATCTAAGAACTATCAGCGACGTAAATACTTTAACCAAAGAAATCGCGAATGTATTGCATCGGTTAATAATGTAAGAATGTTGTCATATGATTGCCGAGAAAATAAAGAGAAATAACCTATGGGCTATATTTCTCTCAAAAGATTAAGAGTAGTAGATATAGGAGGGGAGAGATAGAGTGAGAGAGACTAACATGAATGAATATATAATGGCGTACATGTCGTTTTAGATGTGTTGCATCAGGAGACATTGACATCAAATAAATCACTGTACAATTTCATTTTATACCCACAGTCGGCATTTCAGCGCAATTCCTTGCGAAACGAGTGTGCCCCAATTCATCTTTTTATCTGTGTTCCCATTTTGCAAATGGCAGTGAGAAATATAATCTAACATTCCCGCGAAATCAAGGCCGATTAGATTTTGATATGCTCGCAGAATGAACAGGGGGAGATGACAAATGGGTGGGAAAGCGAACATGAGGAAGTGGAACTGGCGCAGCACCTCAATTATATTCCTTTCATTGAAGTTGACATCAGAGTCCTTTGAGAAAACTGATGATCTAGTAAAAGACTTGATAGAAGTGTGAACGGGTGATGGGTATTCTCTCTCTCTCTCTATCTCTTTCTGCCTATGCATATATATATATATATAAATATATATATATATATATATATATATATATATATATATTTATTTATTTATTTATTTATTTATTTATTTATTTATTTATGTGTGTGTGTGCGTGCGTGTGCGTGTACGTAGGGCCTACATATTTTATATACATTTATATGTAAATATATTCATAAAAGTACATAAGCGCAAGACTTTTTTTTTTCTAGGGTAACTCAAGGTATCAGCCCCGTGATGATCTACAGTTGTGTAATTATTGCGAATGGGGGCTTTTTATTTTTCGCCCACGTTTGACTTTGAGATGAAACTCTTTGCGTTGTAGTCTGTGTTCATCATAATCAAGCTATCAAAAAGGAAAACCGAAGAAGAAAAATACAGGCAGACACGAAGGAGAACTAATCAGTATGACCAATTGTTCTTCATCTTTTCCCATCCCTTCAGGCACTGTGCATTGGAAATTTTCTTCCATCCCCTTTCTCATTATGTCGGTAGATCCACTAAGATTGGAAACACGCTATTAACCTTCCTTCCCGTTATCACTTGGGGAGGTATTTGCGTATTCTCTGACCTCCAGACGGGTCTTTATTTCGCTTCCCACACAAGCTGCGGAATATGCATGATATAAACGCTCACGACGGAGGGTTATTCTCGAGGATGATTACCTTTCTTCATCCTTAATGCGATGTTTGTTAGTCATTTCAGTTTCTGTCCTATTAGGTGTTCATGTGCGGAAGGCGATGCCGGCAAGCAGCCTGAAAGGAATATTTAAGGACTAGCTGTCCTCCCCGCTAACGATGATTCTTATCACGACTGGTTTTTTTCTCCATATTTCTTTTAGACAACACTTGTCGTACCTCGAACGTACAAACGTCTAGAACATTGCTTTTTCTTTTTCATTCTATCAAACCCTGACATTTGAACGGTTTGTTTTGCTTTTCTTGTTTTTGTTTATTTGTCTTGATAAATGATTTTAAAAATTAATGTCACTTAATTTTCCGCTGTTTGATGGAGTTTTTCAGGTGAGATCCCATCAAGGTGTATAACAAACTTGAAAGGTAATTGTTCATTTTTTTAATCATTTGTGAATGGGAGATCTTTCTTTCTTAAAAGTGAAAAGTATATAAACCTTGAAATGCTATCGGATTTCGAAGCCATAATAACAGCAAAGTGTGAATTAGTGGAATTAAACTCTTCTTTTTTTTCCGATGACCGGAAATATATTGAGTTTATGAAATATTACGCGTGGCAGCGGCGTCTGTACCAAACTTGAGCACTGTCAACTGGATGTCCTTCCTTTTTTTCTCTAGAATTGTCACGTGGATTACCCTCCACTCGTCTTATTATGCCATCTACTTTTGCTCACATAGAAAGAAAGAGTTGAAGCAATTTTCTCACAATCGTTTGCCTTTCATAAGGGACACAAATATCATAAACCATGCATTTACATCGGATTCGTTGTTTGTTTGTTTGTTTGTTTGTTTGTTTCTCCTTTCTTTCTGCAAAAAAAAAAGGAAGGTTTAAACTTGACATGGGCTAACTGAAGACCGGTATTCAAATCACGCTGTCAACTGTAAAGCTGTTAGCTTCGACAATCCCACTGATTTTGATGTCATTCTAGATAATCTGTATCCTTTTTGCCGGATCAACTCAGATTCCAGGGAATCCAGTCATCCTCTGTCGGTTAAGCACAGAAAAATCATCTTCACAAAAAAGGAAGATAAAAGAGACAACCATCTAAGTGATTGTACGTTAGGATTTCTTTCCTCCGTTTTTTTTCCCCGCTCTTTTCTCGTTGCGTTCCATTTCCTGTGCCCGCTGTATTTTGTTTGCACGCGCTTTACCGTCAGCAATTGTGTCATTTGAAGTTGTGAAAAAGGATGCGAATAAATGGCAAAAGGTTTATGATTTTAATCAGGGCGAAATTGTAAAGCTTTATTTTTTTTTCTTGAATAAATGTAAGCCTTCTACTCTTAGCTGCGAACGAGTGCAATAAGCCATGCAGCCAAATGGGAGATAATGGACTCTTTCTCCAGTGGGATATTATACATTTCGTGTTCAGTTGTGCTTTAGCTTGAGTAATTACTCTTCAGTTTAGGTGAAATCATTTTATTTACAACCTGAGCACTCCTTCGCTATGTGATTACTTACATCTTCCGCTAACATTTTCCTTCAAATACAGGGCAAGCAGCACAAACAAATAAAACATTGTATAACATCTGGCTCGCGCATGACTAACAGTCCACAATGTGTATAATCCAGTCATCGGATGAGAGTACAATATGCCTTTAGGATGATAGAGCCTTGACTAGCGTTTAACTCAATTTACAATGGACTATTTGTGTTTCAAAGAAAAATATGAAATACTTTAGTTGACAGCAATACCGTATCAGCGTTTTGACAATGGTACTTTGGCATTTTTTTGTTTCTTTGTCTTTATTTACATGGAAACTTATAGCATGCAAAAAAAAAAACCCGAAAGGAATATGTGAGCTTCGATTCATATGTCTTCGTGCACTTGAAATTGTTCCCCTGATAGATGATTCTTATGGATACCTATTTTAACTTAACATTGATTTACTTTATTCATACAGACGCAGCACACGCACACGCACACGCACACGCACACGCACACGCACACGCACACAAATCCATGGTATGGCACATTTCCAGCACATATAATATTATTAAAGGTATACCTCGTATCGTCTGTCTGTCTGGATTGTCTGTAGAGGATTCCGTACTATGACTCTCTTGCCGGGATGAGCTTCCATGTTTTTCTTAGCTGGGAGACTGAGTCTACTTAGCAACAACAAGTTATTTACTCCCGACTTGGACAAGACTAGTTTGACATTACAGTTTTAATGCATATGGTCTCTTCTTATTGTAAAAAAAGCATCGTAGATTTAACGGCGGTACAAAAAAGGGACAATAAACATACAAGAGCTATGGAATTTAGAACCAGAGTCATAATGATGTATGTATTATTTACTGTGGCAGGCTTTTTTTTTCCTTGTTGTAACAGTGCGTGGGGTTTTCTGGGGAGAACGGTTATATTTCCCGCTCTGTCTTTCACGATGCCGTCTGCTGATGCGGAGAAACATCAACGAACGATAAGTGGGTCAAGATATAAGTTTTGAATTAGGATCATATTGGGAGAGAGCTGGAGTGGATGGGGAGGGGGGCAAGCATCATGGTGAACTTCTGAACTCATTCTGGTACGGCTCCAAGATGTCATGCTCTGCCTTTGCTGTATATACCGAGGCAAGATTGCAAGTGACACATAGACTGAAGCCGGACGACACTGATATGCGAGGATTGGGTTTTGGATGAGGCTTGAAAAATTACAGCATCGCATCTTTAACGTCTCGGCGTGATGAAAGAATCGATCCTTCGTGTTTCTCATTCTAAGATGAATCTTTGCAAAGCAAACAGCTCTCACCTACTTGTGTGATGAAGGGCAATAGTGGTACGCTGTGTAAGTCTCGTTTTGTTCTGTTACATTTTTTTTTCAATGACGGCGGCATGCCCAATTTGACTTAGGGGAAATTAATGCTAACAAATTCGGTTTCATCAAAAAGAAACTATGGATTTTCAAGCCACACGCATTTTCATTTGTGCTCGCATGGATATTTTAAAGCTTTTATTTCTTTACCAAACAAAATTATTGCACTCAGCTTTGAAAGTACCATGAATACCCTCTTTACCATTGGAATGTCTTATCTGCATTTTCCATTAGCGTATGATTAGCAGTCTAATTCAAGTCGTCTGTAGTCATTCTATTACCGGTATTCTCTCTACTTCTTTTTTTTTTCGCTTCCTTCTACCCGAAGCTGTTATATGCTCTCAACTAAAAAAAAAATGTATATAATTACTGTAATTTCAATATAAACTATCAGAAGTTTCATCGGATGAGGCTGAGACTGTATGCGGGTCAATAGTAGTTTGTCTCCTGCCCCCTGCATGGCTAATGCTAATCATCTTATTCTGTCCCTTTCAATTCCATCCTTCTTTCTATTATTGAATTTGATCATTCATTCTGACTCGTTCTTCCATCCAAACCACCCCAGTTATCGCTATCATCATCTCCGTCCCCAGCAAGGTCACGTGGTATCTTATCAAGATTTGATTCTTCCTGGCGTATAAGTTATCAGGCGTTATCAGGTCTAAGTGCCTCGGGCTATTCATGGAGTCTACCTTAACGATGCCGAGAAAAGCGCGGATCTCGGAGAAAGCTATACAACCGTGCAAATCGACCACCCGACCACGAAGGAGAATCTCGCAGGGGTATTACGTGCAATTTATCACTAATCATGAAAAGCAATGGACATTATGGCCAGTGTATTACCCAATGATAACAGTTTGCTGGAACAATACAAGTTACTTCCATTATACAGATATCTGCGAGCTGAAAAAAACCAATTTCATCATAGGATGAAATGATCAAGAGATGTAAAAAGAACAAAGGGGACGATGTGAGTGAAGGAGATAAGGCCATAAAAGGAAAGTTGGCCAAACATCAACGAGGCGTTATGGGTGGCTCAACGGATATTTGTACGGTCTCTCAGTCTTGGGGTCCCTGGTGTAAGCCAGCAGTTGGCAGTGGATGTCTTTCAGACATTTTATCCTCATATATAGAACAAGAAACAAAGCATAGAAACGTTTGCTTTAAAGTGTTGCAAATACATTTTTAATCATTCTGTTAAACAAAATACATTTTTAATCATTCTGTTAAACAATAAGCTTTAACGAATCATTGTAAGAATTAGAACATTGTACCAAGAACGTGATTATATAGCAAGGGGAGTAACGTCATGACAACCTTATAATGAATTATATGCTCTATGTTTTGAACGATTGAGAGAGCATTTCATCTCCTCTCTCTAATTATCAACATCATACGGAGTCTCTTCTGTAGTCATCACCATCATTAGGCCCTACAGTCATTTTCTCGTCATCACGGAGGAAACAATTAGCGCAATCGAAATTTTGATGACTCAGGCTTTTCAAATACTTTTGTGCAACTAGATGAAAATGGGCAAAACTTAATGAAAAGGAGAAGGAAAACGATTTACTTTATATCCCACTCCCGTACGTACATTAATCGTTGATCATCCCTCCTAAGTCGTGACGATATTCCATTGCTTTATTGAGGTATT